>NW_015627283.1:29271-33443 GCF_001515625.1 Sinocyclocheilus rhinocerous
TGATCGAGAATAATTGGAATGCACAATGAAAAAACATCATTTTTGAAAATGGTTAAAAATGGAGTTATCTGTTTATGCAAATGAACTCTTCATATATATATATATATATATATTAAAAATATATATATTATTTGTCTGAGCTTTCCTAATCTCTGATACATAATAGACTCCATAGTATTTCTTCCTTTACGGAATCCACTTTGATATGGTGAAAGCAAGTTTTTACTTTCTAGAAAAAATGTAAGTCTATCCGTTACCATCCTTTCCATTATTTTCCCTAACTGAGAAGTTAATGCTATTGGTCTATAGATTGATGGGTCAGACAAGTCTTTCCCAGGTTTTAAAATTGGTATAATAACCGACTGCTTCCATGCTGATGGGATTTTTCCTTTTTCTTATATAGTATTAAAAAGTTTCAAAACTACAGCAAGCAAACTATCTTCCATATGAGCTAACATTGTATAGCAGATATTATCTTTTCCCAGAGACGTCTTAAATTCACACATATTAAAAGGTAATTAGTATCATCCCCTACCATGATTCTTTTTGACTGTTACATGATGATTTAATGCAGTTGCATTAATCCTTTCTTGCTTAACTGCATCTGATACATTTTCAGATATTTGAATGTTCACTACCACTTGTGTCAACATCTCTGCCTTTTCTATATTATTAATTGCTATTTTCCTATTTTGACATAATACTGGTATTTAGAATGCTGCTGTTTCTTCTTGTTTAATGGTGAATGAATCCCTAGGAGCATTATCGCCACCTACTGTGCTGGATGTCAAATTAAACTTACATTGGTGATAGGTCTGAAATTAAAAAAAAGAAATAAATAAACTTTGTGGATGTTTCATACTCCCCATACTCCCATAGCTAACAAATGTAGTCTAAACAACATTCACTAAATTCCAGGGATATCAATACCATAATGTAAAATGTATTTCACATGAAACCCCTTGCGATCATGGACATATATTTTAAGTTACCGTAGTTACCTATATGTTAAAGGTATTTGACACGAAACCCCTGCAAACACGGACAGGTATTTGAAGTTATATGAATGTAAAATATATTTCTGTGATTGCAGACAGGTATTTGAAGTTACTGTATATGTAAAAGGTATTTGACACGAAACCCCTGCGATCACGGACAGGTTTCGGAATATAAAATGTATAAAATATTTTACTAATAGTATAACTGTAAGTTAATCTGCTCCAACAACAGTGCCGTTATTACCTCGCTAAGTTGCTAAACTATTTTTCTGATAAAATCATCAAAGCAGCACTAACAACGCTGTGTGTGTAGGCTGTAAGGACTTTTGAAATAACTGAAATCATTTGGTGAAGTGATATAGACATGTAATGTGGTCAAGACCTGCCTAGAACTACTTTAGTCATGCGTTTCCCTGAAAATAATTGCACGCCTTAAAATGTTTGTTAGCCAATCAGATTCAAGCATTCAACAACCCCGTAGTATAAGAAAATAATAATTGATGACGGGCCATTTAATTATTAGAATATATAAATATAAAGCACATCTGAGGTGGTCACGAGGCGAATGCACACCTCGGGTGTGCATTATTTTCTAATAATTCAATGGACCAGAGTTAATTATTCTGCTTATACTATGGTTACCACACCTCATGACATTGCTCATATTATGTATTTCAAGACATTCGTCAGGTTTTTGACCTTACACTCTTGTGTATAGTATTAATTTCTTACGCATCTCATGCCACGCCTCCATTATAATTCCAAAACTTAATTTTAGAACTAGTAAAGAAGGCTGGAGATGTTGATAGTAGACTAATGCAGTTATTAAGTTATTAGAGAGAGAGAGAGAGAGATCTCAACAGTGATTGGCTCAGCGTCTCTACTAATAGCAAAACTGTAAGTTCATCTGCTTCATCAACTGCACCATTATTACCTTGCTAGTGAGAAATGTCATGTAGCTTTAAGTTGCTAAATTATTTTACTGATAAAATCGCCAGAGCAGTGCTGACAACATGTTTCTGTGCGTGTGTGTTTCCATGTTTGTGTTTGTAAGGGAGACAGAGAGGGAGAAAGAGAGATTTGCTTTCCGTACATAATAAAAATACAGAGTTCTGTCATGAAACTCTAGGTGGCGCAGTCCGATAGGTCTAACTCAATCTGATCTAATGACATCATTTAGTGGCAAAAACATGGAGATAAGTTGTTGTTTTTATCTTGTTGTTTACTATATTTGCTTGGTCAGTGTCGTGGTGGGTTTTGGTTCTTTTGCTGTTGTAAGCTGTAAGGACCTTTGAAATAACTGAAATCATTTGGCACAGTGATATGGACATGTAATGCGGTCAAGACCTGCCTGGAACTAATAACTATGATATCCTGTATCATCCCAAATTTTTTTTTTTTAATTTTTTTTTTCTCTTTTTCCTTTTTGTCTTGTATTGTCCTGTCTTGTGCAAAAAGTTGTGTTTTGTATTTTTTGTTTATATTACAGTTCAAAAGCAAAAATAAAAAAAAAAATAAAAAAAAAAGACCTGCCTGGAACTACTTTAGTTTCAGGTTTCCCTGAAAATAATTGCACATCTTAGAACGTTTGTCAACCAATAAGATTCAAGCATTCAGCAGCCCCGTAGTATAAGTACTAATAAACAGCCAATATGTTATTAATAGGCATGCTAATAACAACTAGTTAATAGTGAGAATTGGTCCCTACCCTGATAGCACACATACATCACGGAGACGTCTATTTGATGTCTGTATTTACATCTGCAAGACATATTTGTTTTAGAGAGTTTGCTCATCTGCAATTCGTCTATAGGACGTTTCCTATCAGATGTCAAATAGACGTTTAGAATTAAATTTTTTTCTTTAAGATGTTTATGATTCAGAATGTATGTCTATCAGATCAAAGATGTCAAAGACTATCAAAGACGTCTATCGGATGTTTGTACACAGTAGATGCTTTCCAGATTAAGCAATCTTTAACAGACATCTTGCAGATGTACGTGTGCTATGTGGGTATACCAAAGTGTTACAGATAATTTTTCCAAATATCTGGAACTACATTAGAATCACTAGAAATATAAAACACCAGACCGGGAATAACTCCTCTGCACAGACTTTTAATAAAAATTATGAGATACCATCAGGACTAGCAGCTCTCTTGGGACACATCTGTTTAAAAAGTCACTGAACATACAGTAACTAGAGTCCATCAACAACCTGTTATCCACCTGGTCAGGAGCAGTCATAGAACCCAATTCCCAATGTCTTTGGGCTGCCATGCGTGATACCATCCTCAGGAGCAAAGATTTTAAAATAACTAAATACCAGATACCGATCTTAAATCTTAAAATAAGCCCTTAAAATCTACAAGCAGTCCATTCAGCTACACACATTATCTATATTAACTTGTATCAGGTGTGTCGAGGCATGAGTGTCAGAGTCTGTGTTGCCAGCGGTGCAGCGCCACTGGAAACTTAACGAAAAGGTTGTTTTTGCCGACTGATTGGCCAGCCATGAGAGCATGATTCACCATGATGGCTTTCTCATTCAAATGTACATCACTGCAAACACCGCAAGTCATGAACTGTGTCCCAAGTTGAGTGTGCACACTTCGAAGGCCACGGACTTCGAAGGCCAGGCCTCCGAAGTGCACGGAGGGCCCTCCGAAGTGCATAAAGGACGCTCCGCCTTCACAGGATTTCCTAATTGCGACACCAGAGGTCCCAGATTAGCGCTCTGTCGCATAGCAACGGTGTGAGAGGAGAGCTGACGAGAGGACAATCCTGCCAGGATAGGCGGAGCCAGAAATGCTCATTTTTGTTTTTATGTTTTACGTCATAATGAAGGAGAAGGTGATGTACCTTATGCTTAGCCAATATAGAGGCCAAGTAAGTTACACTGGTTTGCTGCGTCCTTTGTCGGATTACAACTTTAAATGCAGGAATTGGCTTGGAGCTTACTTGAATAATGTAATGATACATATGAAAAACTACAAAATACACACACACACAAAGCAGTTCAAATGCTGACTGATATCTTACAAAGGTGCGATTTTATATAGTTTATTGTCTTGACCGTGGTGATCATATGTAGACAGGTTTGCAACCTGGATTTTTTAGGCAGTTAAGCATAAAAATAAAACTGAATAGATAACTTCATAGTCCAGCTCAATAG
>NW_015627283.1:33621-33772 GCF_001515625.1 Sinocyclocheilus rhinocerous
TCATTTTATTACTTACATCACAAAAATAAACTACAGAAATTAGGTTGTTTCATTGACAATGTGACATTTAAAAAAATTGTAATGTTCCCATTTTTTCCACTGCTTCCTCTTGCCTAATAGAGAATGGCTAATAAATAATGTATTTGTTAAG
>NW_015627284.1:0-473 GCF_001515625.1 Sinocyclocheilus rhinocerous
AAGCACAGCTTTTACAAATGTAAACATCTAAAATGAATAAATAATTTTATTTATTATAATTTTTTTCACAAACTCTGTGTTGTGTATTTTCTGGTAATCAAATGAACATGCAGAACATTCGTATTTAAGTAGTCTTTTTGCAGTTTAATATTCACAGACACAGTCTGTATATATATTGACCTGTTTTTTATTTATTCATCAAAAATAAGACAAATTCCATGAAATTCCACGTTATGCAGTAAATTCAGTTTTTAAGACTGGATTCCGCGATTCCGTCCATGTTTTCTGCATCGCGGAAATCATGGGGCCCTACTAATGTAGCAAACGAATATGATAAGCTCATTGTATGTAAGAGTAACGGGGACATTGTTGTTTATTTACTTAGAACTGAGTCTCTCCAACTAGGTGACAACGTAGCGTTAAATCACCACTCAACAGACTCAAGCCACCACCGCACTGCCGTCTATTGGACT
>NW_015627285.1:0-2885 GCF_001515625.1 Sinocyclocheilus rhinocerous
TATGTATTATATGTTTGCTATTCTGATAGTCAGGGGCGTCGCTAGTGGGGGGAAAAGGGTGACAGAGTGCACAGGGCCCAGAGGTCTGGGGGATGTACAGGCCATCGGGAGCACCGGGACATTCCCGGTGGGCCGGTCGATCGCCGAAACAAGGGAGACCTCCCCAATATTAGGTGCTGTTTTTAAATTACAGCGCATGCAAAACCGCATAAAGCAAATACTCCAAAAGTGTGAAGCAGTGCGACCCGATGCATCCGCCAGCAGTGCGTAAAGCAGAGCGGGATCAGTCTCCCGCACAGCGCTGCGCTTCTGCCACGATTTATAAGTGATAAACAGTGCAAGTCGCTTGATCCATACAGTCTGAGAGCAATATGAGAACATTAAAGGTTCTGTAGTGATGCCGGCTGAAAACAGCCATGACAATGGAAACTGCATGAGGAGGTAATATATTGGAAAACGCCAATAGGCCTGTCATTCAGCACCATAATTTAACTCACAGTTATTAACACTGTACACATAGCCTATGTTTTGGTAGAAATGTATTTATTGTAAATTATACTGTTATTACATACTGGGGAATATTTAAATGTTATAAAAGGTGTTTTTGTAGTTTCTTCATGTTTAGTTTTTTTTTTTTTTTAACTACAAATGTCATTGTTTATTATTACTTAGGCTATTATTTATTTTAAAAACCATATAACCATGGTAATGAGTGTCACGAATTCTGTCCATGGACTTCCGTTTATTCACCACCAGAGGTCATGAGGACCATGGTTTTACTTCTTGTGACCACCAGCTTACTAATACTAGTCAGTTCAACTCAAGAACTTCTTTCTCTTTAGATGTTTAGTTCTAATGAATTTTAATTGAAGTAAAATGTTGATTCAATAACAGACTGATTAAAGATAAATATCAGTGTCCTATATAAATTAGGTGTTTACTATTTACAAATATTAAAGCTCTTAAAGGGAGATTCACCCCAAAATGAAAATGAACATCATTTACTCAACATCATCATGTTATTCCAAACCTGTATGAATTTCTTTAAACATAAAAGATAATTTGAGAAATAAAAAAAAAAATGTGTCCATACAGTAGAAATCAAGGGTAACCAAAATGGTTTGGTAAAATACAAAATATCTTCTTTTGTGTTCCACAGAAGGGTGAGGAAATGATCACAGAATTTATAAGCACTAAATTGTCTGCATTCTAGCTCAAAATCAATGCTTTACTGTCAAGTGCATTTCTGTGTGACAAAAATGCATTATTATATTACATTTGTTGTATTTGTCATGAATTCAGTAACATCTATCATTTTTCTGGTTCTGTCCTGTTTTTTTATTCATTTTTTTACTCCAATTGAAGGCCCTATAACCCAGCAAAACATTCACGGGGGACTTTGTGGGCCGGATGGGCTTGATTTTAACCCCCACCCCCCACTGAACGGGATTTTGAGGGGGCCCTATAGCAAATTCAGTGCACAGGGCCCAGAATTCCTAGCGACGGCCCTGACTGCCAATTTACCAATGAACTGCTGTCTAGTGGATACTGATGATAGTGAACAATCTGTCTTAAGTTAAGATAAAATCTCATTGATCAAGAAGCTTAAATTCACCTCTTGGAATGTAAGGCAGATGATTAAAATGGTTAAGCTTAAACAAGTTATTACTTCAATTAAACAACTTGAATCCTCTTTTTTTTATTTTTAACTTTTTTTTAATCCTCTAGAATTTTTGCAGGAGACTCATTTACTTAAAGAAGAGCTCCAGAAAATACAGAGGCGATGCCCTGGTCAAGTTCTGGCTTCATTTAATTTCATTTATAGCACAAATAAACACAACAAGAGTTGACCAATGTGCTTTACAGAGTATAAGACTAAGATACATGATAAAGAAAAAAAGAAAAACCAGTAACACATAATGAAATAAAAACAGAATTAAGAGTTGTTAAATGCCCGGGCAAGAAGATAAGACTTTAACTTAGGTTTAAACTCAAGTACAGAGGACAGGGGTCTCAGATCTAAGGGAAGGCTCTTACTGTGAATGCACGATCTCCTCTCGACTTCAAGCGTGTTCGAGGCTGGGCCAGAGAGTAACTGTTTGTGTACCGCAGACACCTGCCTGACTCTTTCAGACTTAAGAGTTCAGATGAGTATGTGGGAGCAAGACAATTTATAGATTTAAAAACAAACATCAATATTTTGAAATCAACTCTATGACGCACCGGCAGCCAGTTTAGAGCCTTTCAAACAGGAGTAATATGTTCAAGTTTGCGGACTCAAACAAAGTTACAAATCTGGCTGCAGCGTTTTGAACCATTTGAAGCCTTGTAATAGAGGACTGGGAAATTCCTGCATATAAATTGAAGCCTTTAGAGGACTGGGACATTCCTGCATATAAATAATTATAATAATCCAAGTGATAATCCAAAGCATGTGTAACTCTTTCCAGATCTTTAGAGGATAGAAAAGATTTTACTCTAGATAGAAGTTTGAGATGAAGGAAACTTGACTTATATGTTGATATGTTCATGCTATTCTTCTCATTTTAGAAGGGCTGTTGATCCATAAGCATGTACCTTTTCAAGTAAATAAGAGTTTTGTAGATAAATCAGGTAGATATTTGGTAATACAGGGAACAAACACGAGTAGAAATCTGGTTAATGTTTATCATCTGAAATATGTAAGTATTAGCTACTTTAGATGGCCGCTCAATCTAATGTTAACCTAGAGAAATGTGCGCTATGTGTCTGTGTGGAGCTGAACAATAGCTCACTGCAGGACTGATGGAGGCGCCGGTGCGCTCACTTGCTCTTAAAATAATCCCTAATTTTTGGTCATTCAGATAAGAGTAATACATCTTTAAAATCTGTAAAGACTCTACGTT
>NW_015627286.1:0-941 GCF_001515625.1 Sinocyclocheilus rhinocerous
AATCGTTCTAAATTTGCAAAAATCGTTCTTGAATCGAATCGAAAAACCTATGAATCGTGAATCGAACATGCGAGACTGGCTTTCTTGCTTTGTGCGAAACATAAGTTAAAAATAAATAAACTAAATCTTTTTCATCTTTGATCTAAGTATTGTTGTGTGGGTCTAGTGTTTACGCTGCAGAAAACTGACGAGCAACACTACGGTCTGCCAACAAACAGATGAGGAAGCATTAATATCTAGCACATGAGCACAGAGAGATTTGCGCGTACACAGACAGGGCACAGATTGAGTGAGAGGACAGACACATTTTAAGTGCACGCACTCTCTCTGGGCGAGAGAAGCTAGGAATGGGCGTATCGATCCGAAGTATCGATATATCAATACTGACACGAGTATCGAAAGTATCGATACTCAAACAAAAATATCGATACTAAGGTGTGTTTTATTTACCAGTGAATTTGTTTATTTAACAAAAAAATAATGCATTGAATTGGACGAATAACCTATGTTAGCAAATAATTGTGTAGGATAGAACTATTTTCCTGCTCATCTGAACACACGCAAATGTTGCAAGACAGAACCAATCAATCACAGAGAGCATTCACTCACTTCTGACAGTGCATTCAAACAGGGCTGCGTTTCCCAAAAGTATCATAAGAAAGCATTAAAGCTTTTGGGAACGGCAACCCTGAACAATGCTTATCAGAGGACAGAAAAAAAACAAATGTTTGAGTTATTTCACAATAAACAACAGAAAAAAAACATATGTTTGAGTTATTTCACAATAAACAAATTGAAATTGTAACCTACATAGTTTGTGAACCTGACAATGAACCATGTTTTACTAAAGTGACTGTAGTTCAACTGTATATAAAGTTAAGCGGTTATCATTAGCCATTTGTAGATTTCCATGGTTACCACTACAGTAAACATATTTTAAC
>NW_015627287.1:0-264 GCF_001515625.1 Sinocyclocheilus rhinocerous
ACAGTGAATAAACGCCTCCGTCTGTCTGAGAGCAACAGAGTGATTTCTAACACTCTCACAGATCACCGGTATCCTCGTCATCCAGACAGATTTGATGTGTGGCCTCAGGTGTTGTGTGAAGAGAGTGTGTGTGGACGCTGTTACTGGGAGCTGCAGTGGAGTGGAGATAGAGGTGTGTGTATATCAGTGTCATATAAGAGCATCAGCAGGAAGGGATTGGGTAATGAGTTTGTGTTTGGTTATAATGATCAGTCCTGGAGGTTG
>NW_015627287.1:468-3522 GCF_001515625.1 Sinocyclocheilus rhinocerous
TCTCTGACACAATGAGCCTCATCCACACAGTCCAGACCACATTCACTCAGACGCTCTATCCTGGGGTTTATGTTGGTTATGAATCATCAGTGAAACTGTGTTGATGAATCAGAATAGACTGACGAGAGACTCTACCCAGAATGCTTTGAGCTGCATGATGAATCAGTAACAGTGAGATGTTATAGAGTCTCTTCATGACATTAATATGAACATGAATCAGAATAAATGTGATCTGTGTTTCTGTGTTTCTCTCAAACTCTTGTGCTGATTAAAATCAGTCTTGCATTATTACTATCAAAATCAGTCTGATATCTTATCATTCGTGTGATTTTCTCTATTGTTTGTAATAAAACACAAAGTCAGATCATCTTGAGGTCATATTGTAATTGATGATGAATATCTGAAATATTTGAATGCTGTATGAATCATGAATAAAATCAATTCCTCACGAGACTGAAATCAGCTTTATTGTCTGACATGATCAAATATAACAGCATGTAATCAGTAAAGACATATTCAGTTATTATGGGAGCTCCTTCAGTGAAAGAATATTTACTTCAATACAGAAATGCTGCGACTGCAATAATCATATACATTTACATTAATCATTTAGCAGACGCTTTTATCCAAGTTACAGATGAGGACGATAGAAGCAATCAAAACCAACAAGAGAGCAATGATATGCAAGTGCTGTGGCCTATTACTGTTTACATGATATTAATAAAACAACATTATCATCAATACTCCTACTGCACTGTAAAATAATACAAATCAGCATTTAATAATATACAAAATATTAATAATATTTTACAATTAAAAATCTCTAAAAAATAAAAAATCAGTATAAAAAAAATAGATAGTAACAATAATAATAATACAATTAATAATAATTCCAAAATATTAATTTTATGATTTTAAACATCCATAAAATTATGATTGCAATAATGCTATTCCACTGTAAAAAAGTATTTAATAATAATAATAATAATGGAAAAAATATTAATAATATTTCCAAAATATTAATTTTATTGTATTATTTTAAACATCCATAAAAAATGTATGATTGCAAAAATAACAATTCCGTATTTAGAAAATAAATAAATAATAATAATAATAATAAACTTAATAATAATAATTCCAAAATATTAGTTTTATTTTATGATTTTAAACATCCATAAAAATAGTATGATTGCAATAATGCTACTGCACTGTAATAAATACAAAGTCAGTATTTAAGAAGAAAAAGAAAGTTATTAATAATAATATTTCCAAAATAATAATTTAATTTTATTATTTTAAACATCCAAAAAAATGTGTATGATGCTACTGCACTCTAAAAAATAAAAAGTCAGTATTTTAAAAACAAAAATGTATATATATATATATATTTATATGTAATAATAATAATACAATTAATAAGAATATTTCCAAAATGTTAATTTTATTTTATTATTTTAAACATCCAAAAAAAATTGTATGATGCTACTCCAGTGTAAAAATAAAAAGTCAGTATTTAATAATAATAATAATAATTTCCAAAAATACATTTTATTATCAACACAAAACTAAACCTCTGTATATTCTCAATAAGAAATGTTTTATGACAGAAATAAAGTCAATCTAGTTATTAATAAGTGAAGCTGGTGATGCTGTTTCTTGAGATCTGTAAGTGTTTAACATTGTTGGGAGTTAAAGGGTTTCTGTTGAGTTTTGTGGGTCACCATTGTGCTGAAGAGTAGAGCCTGTGCTTCAGTCCAGGATGAACCAGAAAGCATTAGTGTTAAGCCCCGTTCACACCAAGAACGATAACGATAAAGTTCTAAAAATCATTCTCAATATTAAAAAATAGCAGAGGTCACACCACAACTATAACGATACAGAGGCACGATATCGTTGTGATCTCTTCCAGAACTATTTTTTTCCAGCTGATAAAACACTGACAGCCAATCAGAATCCATCCTGCTGTAACGAGCTCAAGAATTTAAAGCGGCAGATGCATGGGCGCTTAGAACAAACAGACGATATCGTTCGCTGGTGTGGACGCTAATATCTTTATCTTTATAGTTATCTTTATAGTTATCGTTCTTGGTGTGAACGGGGCTTTATGCTGCATGTTTTTTTTTTATTTAAAGACAAAGACTGTGTAGTCACTAACGCAGTGATGTCTATATTTACATCAGCTCGCACATGTGTGTTATTGCGTTTTACAATAAGTTCAGAAAAAGAAAAAAATCAGGGAAGTGTCAGTGTTTTTCTGTTAAATAGTGATGAGAGAAATGAAGCATTTCAAAGCTTTGGATCAATTGAACCGACTGCTTGGTGAAATGATTCACTGTGTCGAAGCGTTCGAAACACCACACGCTGGTGACACCTGCTGGTCACAATAGTGTCGAAGCAAGAAGAACTAGACCCAAACACCTTTCTCAAAGCAATTGTGAATATCTACACAACAGTGTACTGTTTTCAATCAAATTTGCTAAATCATTAAATGCCATTAAATATCAATGCCTGTGTTCTGTTTTAGTTAGGGTTTTTGCTAATCAGACAATTCACAATATTTATGTGATTTATTTTATTTCTAGGTTAGAGCACCCTCACTAATTAAAGAAGCCCCCTCAGTGATTTGATTCTGGAGCCGGGCCTGTGTATAAGATAATTTCTGCGACTCGTGTCTGTTTGTCTGATGATTGAATGTGTGAATCAGTGAGGCTCTTCTGCTGTTTGCATGTTACATTATGAATCCAGACTCACAGTCTTTATGATCTGTAGAAAAACATTTTCACAGCACTTTCCTGTTGTATAGTTTTGTGTGGCTCATAATTCTCTTAATTTCTTCAGGTTTTTTTGATGATGATACAGATGTGAAGGAGGGAGATTCAGTCATTCTACACACTGGTGTTAACACAAGCCAACAAGACAGAGTTACTTGGTATTTGTATGACACTCTCATCGCTGAAATCACTAGGGATCTCAGTTACATCTGTACAGATGTTCAGTGTGAAGATGGTGCTGAGAGATTCAGAGACAGACTGAAGCTGGATCATCAGACCGGAT
>NW_015627288.1:0-462 GCF_001515625.1 Sinocyclocheilus rhinocerous
CAAGCATAATCATATTCTAGTTACACAAATATCCTTAAATGTAACATTTACTTAAAAATGCCTTGATGAAGGAAACCATAAAATATTTGAATTCTAATTGGTTAATGGAAGTTTTTGCTGTGAACGTGACTACTAAATATAGGCTATACGTGCTTCAAAGTAGCTAACACTACTGTTTACATGTAGTAATATGAAAGATAATAAGCAAAAGAAATGTAATAAATCTTCATTATGTTATGTGCAGGAAAAAAACACGAACATCTGCGGAGAGTAATGTTCGCATAGTAGGTGGCGGTAATGCACCTTAACGTTGGATGCCACCCCCCATAAAACATGAAGAAGAAGAAGAAGAGTAATGTTCGCTGTTGTAACTGATCAGCGCCGCGCTGTCAGTTCGGTGGCGCTAGTAAACACGTCCTCTCTGCGCTGTCGAGTCGGTCGCGCCGCTCGGTCCATTGAGCC
>NW_015627288.1:574-886 GCF_001515625.1 Sinocyclocheilus rhinocerous
GCAGTCGGTGGAGAGCAACTGCGCTCGACTGCACAATCCGACACAGCCGCTTCGCCGTCGCCAGAGTTTTTTGGCGCAAGTCAGCATGACATCAGAGCAAGTCGGACGTAACTCGGACACTTATCTAACCGGCATGCATCTCGCGGTGATCACCGGTGATCGGTTCTGCGCAGATTTAGTTTGCTCAAAACAAGCCTAATGACAGTGTTGCGGGAGATGCTGAAGATCATATCTATGGCGTATAGGCATGGGACGATAACCGGTTTCAAGGTATATCTCGGTTTGGGAAAGTCACGGTTTCAAAACCACTAA
>NW_015627289.1:0-180 GCF_001515625.1 Sinocyclocheilus rhinocerous
TCAACGTGAATGTTAAAATCTCCGACAATTAGCGCTTTATCGACATTAATCAATAGGTCTGAGAGGAAATCTGCAAATTCTTTTAGGATATCTGTATATGGCCCTGGTGGTCTATACACAATAGCCAGAGCAAGAGATACGATAGATTTCTTTTGCATATCTGACAGTGTAACATTAAGC
>NW_015627289.1:694-911 GCF_001515625.1 Sinocyclocheilus rhinocerous
TGGGAAGCGGTCCTGACACGATGATCGTCGTCGCGGGCGATGTGCGGCGCACTGTCTCGATCAGGCTCCTGAAGTCCCTCTTCAGTGTCTCCGTCTGCCGCAACTTGGTGTCGTTAACCCCGGCGAGAAGCATGACCGCTCCGGGGCTCTAGTCACCCTTCAGGATCGCGGGTACCTGCGCAGAAACATCGAGAACACGAGCACCAGGGAAACAGTG
>NW_015627290.1:0-770 GCF_001515625.1 Sinocyclocheilus rhinocerous
TCTGGATGCTATTAATCACGATGAATCGATTTGACAGCACAAAAAAAATGTCTTGAGTATTTCAAAATTTCGTTGTGCGTCATCAGTGTAAGTAATGTAGTAATTACAAACCTTTTGATTTTGTGCACTAATAAAGTAGACGCCGTTCATGTTGATAGCTGATGCCAGAGACAGAGATGAGGTTTCCACTGACCCATGACTGTCCTTGACTGTCTTCAACCATTCTAAGTGTCTTGCAGAGTCACTCTGAAATCAGAGAAAATGTTGATGAACAATAATGTGAGAAATCCTGCTTTCTTTTTCTGGTTGTTAAGGCAGATTCTCTCACCAGTTTCTTTGGGAGGTTGCGGTCATTGTCAAGCGCCTTCCATAGATTCTTCAGCGTCTCTTTAAAAAGCTTGAAGTCAGCATCTGGCTTTAAATCATAGAGCATTGAGGAGTACCAGCATCTGGCTTCAAATCATAGAGCATTGAGGAGTAGCCAAGAACTGCATCATGAAAACAGGCCACACGATCCACTTCCATATCATTCTCTCCGGCAGAGATGGAAGCCAAATCCACAAATACTTTCAACTCATTGATGTCTGAAGTGATAAAAAGGAATAACATTTGCTTACAAAAGAGCATAAAAACACTGAAATCTCATTCAATATGAATACCAGTTCAAACACACATTTACTTACCTTCAAGAACCTCTTTTACCCACGTGACAAAATTCTTTCTGAGGCTGAGCTCCTGAAGGCACAGTCTGCGGGATTCTGTGATATCCA
>NW_015627291.1:0-143 GCF_001515625.1 Sinocyclocheilus rhinocerous
GGAGAGTGATAAATGCAGAACAATACTCGGCGACTAGAGCAGGATTTGGGTAGGTGTTATATAGTGCGTGTAATGGCTTTCAGGTGCGCGTGTGATTGGTTACAGCTGTGTGCAATCAGTGCAATGGATGATGGGAAATGTAG
>NW_015627291.1:4280-6661 GCF_001515625.1 Sinocyclocheilus rhinocerous
TCCGGGGCCCCAATAGTCCTTATCGTTTGACCTGTTAAAATATATATTTTTTTCCTGATCCTGGTAAAATGTACAACGTTTTTATATTTTTAGTGAGTGATGACTATAGTGTAAATGTTTTCCTTTGTTTTATATCATGTGCGAACACATAATTTATTTATTTATTTTCATTTAAAAAAAGAGAATAAGACTCGGGGCGATTGAATGCGCACGTGTGCGTGAGAGAGAAAGAGAGAGAGAGAGCAAAAAATGCCCTGCCTTGGAATGCAACCGAACACGCGGACCCCAGATGGAGCAAACCCCCCGGATGTGGGGACGGACCATTAATATCTACGTAAACATTCCTCAGGACTTCATTTATCACCTGCCATTCTCTGAAACGGTCAAACATCTGTACAAACATCATATATCACCCCCCGGAGGTCATAGGTTGACGTCGGAATTTCACATATGCCTGTTTTCACATCTGGACAGGTCACGGGGTCAACCAATGTGTGTGTGTGTGTGTGTGTGAGAGAGAGAGAGAGAGAGAAAGAGAGAGAAAGAGCTTTTCCAGCTTAAACTAAACACAATTTTGGGAAACATTTCATTCACGGAACAGTCATTCCTGCACTAGGAGGAAATCTTTCTCCTGGAAAAATATATGGGTAGTTTTATTTATTTATTTATTGTTTTATCCCCAATTTCTTTATTAGTCATGTTACATATTTTATTTAAATTATTTTATACAACCATCAGATTATATGTGTGGTCACACATATTAAGATATGTTCTCATGAGCTGTTGGAATTGTCTACTTATTCTTTTATTGACCTTAAATCCAATATCTTTCTCACATCTATACAGAGAGAGAGAGAGAGCAAAAATGCCCTGCCTCGGAATGCAACCAGACACGCAGATGGGGAAACCCGCCGGATGTGGGAACGGACCATTAAAATCTTCAAAAACATTCTTCAGGAGTTCATTTATCGCCTGACATCCTCTGAAAACGGTCAAACAGCTGAACAAACATCATATGTCACCCCCGGATGTCATAGGTTGATGTCGGAATTTCACATATGCCGGTTTTCACATCTGGATAGGTCACCAGGGTCAACACAACGTAGGTGGTCGCCATGGGGGTAGGCTACGTGGGGGGAGGGCAAAGGTCAAAGCCATAAATCTTTTTGTCATAAGCTGAATCTTATTGACTACTGGCTTCATCCCTAATATGTAGTTAAAATTACACTGAAGAATCTGTGCAACTACAGCAGTACAGTTTCCTTAGAATTAATCTTTCTAAATAAGGAACCAGATCAGTGTGTGTGTGTGTGTGTTGATTTCTGACTGTCATTCTTCTGATTCTTATGTCTCTTCCTGAAAGAAAACAGAAAACAGGTTTCACTTATTTTACAGAATTGTTATTTTCATGTATGAGTGTAATCTTATGATGTATCATTGGTTACTCTGAGCTTCTGAGACTTTAATGCTGTGCTGAAGTCATTTTGATGATTTTATTTAAAGCTCTTCATGTCGTGATCAAACAGATGATCATGTGTGTCTTTGTCAGTGAATCATGGAGAGCTGCTAGTTCTGATATTGTTGTCACACAGTGTGAAATCACTGTTTCTCTCATTTTACTGTTTATTAGTGAGTCTGTGATTTCAGTATTTCTCATCATGCACTCTTTACTCTAAGGCAGAAACTATCACTCAACATCTTCATGCATCTGCAGACAGTTCTATATGATGAGCTCTATAACATACTTCTTTAATACAACGAGCAGCATTTCTACTTCAATAAAACTGTTTTACTTCAGTTCACACTGTAGGTGTTGAAAAACAGAATTATAGAAATAATAAGGAACTCTTAATATTGAAAACTCCCATTGCAAAAATAAAGTGCCCATAAATGTATAAAGTTTGTTTGCTTTTAAATGTAGATCCATGAAGTGTGAAGTTGGAAAAGTAGGACTGAATAGCTTCATATCATAACAACGATTTTTAATGAATTCACACATAATCTGTGCTTTCATGTGCTTAAAATCCCCATGTGAGTAAAGTACACTAGTGTAGAGCTGCAGGTCAGTGCAGTATAGTTATCTTAGATTTCACACAGTCACACAAGAAAGAAAATGTCTCCTTTCGGTTCAGACTCCAGCTGCAGAAACTCACAGACTCCTAGAAATTATCTCAAACACAGGAACACACAGCAGAGTTTCACTGTTTAACGCAAGATTGTGGGATCCGCATTAAAGGGGTCATATGATGTTGCTAAAAAGAACATTATTTTGTGTATTTGGTGTAATGAAATGTGTTTATGCGGTTTAAGGTTCAAAAAACACATTATTTTCCACATACTGTACATTATTGTTTCTCCTCTATGCCCCGCCTTCCTGAAAC
>NW_015627291.1:6788-8899 GCF_001515625.1 Sinocyclocheilus rhinocerous
GGCCCTGAGTGAGCAGAGGCCGGGGGATAAAGTGAGGAACGGCCGGCGGGCTGAGTGAGCAGAGGCGGCGGGCTTGATAACGGCGCGGTCGGCGGATTCGACGAAGGAGGCTTGTGGCAACCACATGTGAAGACCCCGGGCTGGACTCCGCTTCATCCACGGTGAAAGCCGATCCGGCAATCAACAGCGCAAATTTGTAGTATTTCCTCAGCAACCAGCACGAATCAGCTCCAGGCATGACGAAGCAGATATCGTCCTCTTTTGGAAGGCTTTCACAACGAAACACAGCGCCTTCACGACAAGGCGGCGGCAACAATACTACAACGAGAATAAAAGTTACACCTTCTTTCTTTGCGTGAAAACGCAAGAGTGTGGGATCCGCATTAAAATAAATCTTCACCATTCAGTCTACATCCTAGACAGATGCAATTATAAGCTATAAATTGAAGGCTATTTATATTGATGCCGCTCTAATTCATTGATCATTAGTTGTTGATCAAGATTAAACGGATGTCGCTGTCATAAAAAAAACTTGTTTTAATGACTCGCTTATGCATTAAATAATTAAGATACAAAACAGATTAAAGGGTTAGTTCACCCAAAAATGAAAATTAGGCTGTGTTTTACTCACCCCCGTGGCATCCTAGGTGTATATGACTTTGTTCTTTCAGACGAATCCAGTCGGAGTTATTTTAAAAATTGGTGAACAAAGGCCTCCATCGGCCCGGAACTGCTTCCGTTTACAACAGTGAGCGCAAGCTAGATTAAAATGATTATTACGATTTGAATATGGATATTTTTCTTACAAAAACGCATCGATTCGCCACAGGAGGCCTTTGTTCACCCCCCGGAGCCGTGTGAGACACTTTTTTTTTTGGATGGGCGATTTTATTTAACTTCTTTTGGACTGATGCATGCAACACCCGCTGAGTGGCATTAAACAGCTTGAAAGATCAAAGACCATTTTTAATATAACTCTGACTGGATTCATCTGAAAGAAGAAAGTCATATACACCTAGGATGCCACGGGGGTGAGTAAATATATTATTTGGTAGTATAGTATTTTTGGGTGACCTAACCCTTTAAGTAAAATGTCAGACCTGTGTTCCTGTTTTGTTTGTTTTTCTTCCCATGTGCTCCGTGACCTAGTTTTCCCTTGTGTTTGATTGTGTTCATTGATCTCAGGTGTGTCTCATTAATTCCCTCGTTTAGTTCAGTATTTCAAGTGTGTTCTGCCCCTTGTTTCCTGTCTGGTGTTAAACGTCTATGTGCTACGTGTGTTACTGCCTGCCCTATGTTAGCCTTTGTTTGGATTAATAAAGACTGTTCTACGTGAATCCTCCTATGTGTCCGCGCTCCTTTGCTCCTACACAGTAGGCATTCGTGACATAAAATATGCAAAATATATAATATTGTACAAATGTAAAGTGATAGACTGCGACCAAGACTGCAGTTTCACGTTTTGCATCTGCATAACAAAGTGAAATATTTTAAACATTCAATGATACGAAATAAAACCAAACAAGATGTGTAATAAAGAGAAATAATCAGACAAAAATAAGAATGAATGATGCAGCACATCTCTTGCACGTCGCACTCAGCAGCATGTGTGCCGAACACGCAAAATCTTGCTCTCTGTAGGCTATGCATGCAGCACAGATAGCGACAAGAGTTATTTGACACACATAAACTATTTGAATAAGATAATATTGACAATGAACATTATATGACATTTAAAAATAGTTTTGGTGATTTGTCCGACAGTCCGCCTGTTCTTACCCGCACAGCAAATACAGGCTAAATCTCTGCAATGTTCTCGTTGAGAATGCAATTTCTAAAATGTTATTAGAATGAATTTATTTCTAAATCATTATAATACAGTAAGCCTGAAACAAATCACAGCAGTAGACCTACACAGTAGGCTATCAGTCAACAGCAATGTGGTAAACGTGTGCCGGTATGCATATGATTTAATATGAAGTGTCTGCATTATTATGGTTGATAAGAGCAAAGAATGGAGATGAGTTGTTGATCATAATTAGAATGGACATAAGTTGGCTTTATACAGAAAGTTTCAAGTTAATTGCATTAATAATTACTATATGATATAA
>NW_015627291.1:9084-11153 GCF_001515625.1 Sinocyclocheilus rhinocerous
ATTTTAACCACCAATGCAACGATGCAAGTATTAAGCTTACAGCTACATGCTTGTGAAGGGTTGATTTCGAGATTTTATAAGCTGCTAGTTTGGTCTCCCTAGGCTAGGGGTCTGCAAACTTCAACATCAAAGGAGCCATTTTGGCCCCTTTCCCACCGAATAAAATTCATGTGGAGCCACAACCTGTGATGCGATGCGCATCATCCCGCAGGGCTGCCCTTTTATCTCTCATCTCCTCTCTCGCGTCCTCTGCCCACGCACTAGAGTATCGAATATCTCTTACTGACTCATGCTGCAATGAGCTCAGCTTATGGATATCCTTTCTCAAACAGTGGAACGGCCTATCCTTCTTTTACAACAACCTGATTTCTTCTCCAGTCGATATCCAATTATTTACTGACGCCGCCCCCAAACCTCCGTCGGTTTCGGAGGATTTTATCAAGGCCGCTGGTTCGCATCTACGTGGCCCCCCCAGCTGCTAGATTTACCACAGCCGCTAATGTCCTCAGCGCTATTCGAGCTATATCCTTTAGTCGCTGCAGCCCTTTTGTGGGGTAAGGAGTGGTCTGCCACCAGCATCATTATCCACTGCGAACAACGAGGCTACCGTGCACTGCATCAATAAAGGCTGTTCCCATTCACCCGCCCTAATACCTTTAAGACGCCTGATTTGGATGTCGGCTTGCGACCAATTCATTGTAACTGCAAAACACATTCCTGGGTCCAAAAAACAAATAGCTGACTCTCTCTCTCGCTTTGCCTTCCAGAAATTCAGAATGTTGGCACCAGAGGCAGATCCGCTCCCGACCCCAATACCTCCCTATTCAGAACTGATATTCCCGTAAACCATCCACTGAGACCTCTCCTCAAAGCTTCCCTCAACTCTATTCTTCAAGCCGTCTCCCCCAGGACCCTACAATCTTACCGATCTAGCGGTGCTGGATGACAAAACCATCTCTTACTTCATAAAGCAAATACATTTCATTCATATTTGTTATGGGATCATGATGCAGTCAGGAGGCCTTAATTTTATGTTCCGTGAAAGTAAGGGCCCCATCATGTGCTTCACCATATGTCTGAACATTCCGTTCTCATACAGATTTCTGTACATGCAGGCAAATACACATGATTATAATAGTAGAATAATTTAATACATAAATGGCTATATTCACATTGATTATACTTGAATAATTTATATTTTGATTAATTAAACTCTTGTACATTCTCCCCTTTGAGACTTACTAAGTCTCACCTTTACTTGTCTTTATCCAAAGTGCAGTTTCATAATTCAGTCTCATCAGTTATTACTACCTAGTGACTAAATTAAGTCACACAGTTTTATCACCAATGACTAGATTATGCAACAGCACTGGCCGTCTCCCCCAGGACCCTCCAATCTTACCTAACAGCATGGAAATGCTTTAAAGCATTTCACTCTGCTTACAACCTGCCGTTCCTTGACTTTTCCTTGCTCGCCATCACCTCGTTTATCTCTCACCTCAACATCAACAAAAACCTACAAATCAGCTCGATTAAAGGTTATCTAAGCGGAATCCAATTTTTCCACAAACTCATATGGTTCACCCTCATCCCAGATAGCCAATTCACAGACCTCCCTACTCATCAAAGGTATCCAAAGAGCTCATCCCGCCCGCCCAGACACCAGGCAACCCATAACCTTAAAAATATTGACTAAATGTATTTCCACCCTCCGCAGAGGTTACCATTCTTCCATTCACACCGCCCACATCTAGCTTCAACCCAAACATCCACCCCACTATCTCCGATCTAGCGGTGCTGGATGACAAAACCATCTCTTACTTCATAAAGCAAATACATTTCATTCATATTTGTTATGGGATCATGATGCAGTCAGGAGGCCTTAATTTTATGTTCCGTGAAAGTAAGGGCCCCATCATGTGCTTCACCATATGTCTTCACATTCCATTCTCATACAGATTTCTATACATGCAGGCCAATACACATGATTATAATAGTAGAATAATTTAATACATAAATGGCTATATTCATATTGATTATACTTGAATAATTTATATTTTGATTAATTA
>NW_015627291.1:11227-12818 GCF_001515625.1 Sinocyclocheilus rhinocerous
GGAGCAGCAGGACCAAACCTCTCCCCCCACACTTGACTAGGAGGGAGTAAAAGATCCCATCTCCCTAATCTCTCATTTAAGATAAAACAATGTTATAAGCATGAGCGTGCAATTGGTTCAGCACTTGCCTGTGGTTGTCATAGTTATATAGTATACAACAGAAATAAAAATTCAAGACATAAACATGTAACATCACAAAAAATAGAATAGTTGATCTTGTAGAGGGTCCGTGTACCTTCGGATAATTCCTTTATTTGTTTTTGTTTTCAAAACGAAAAAACCGTTTTTTTTGTACTTATTCCACCATATTCATGAACATAAAAAACTAATCTGAGACATATTTTTGGTTTGTTTTCCTCAATATTTCTTTAAATGCATCAAATAAATAAACAATAAAACCAAAACGAAAAATAAAGTCTTTTTATGAACAAAGTGCGTTTTAGTCCACCGGAAGTTCAGCTGCAGCCTCTGGCGACCAGTGGTGGTATAGCACATTAAGGACATCTTAAGCACAAGACCGCTATCTTTAATGACACATCAGTTTTCAGTGGCGTGTGCCAACCGTATGTAAATATGCAGGTAGTAATTTCTGTGCAATGCAGCAGTATGCACAGTAACTGAAAGAATGGACCTATGTACGCTCGTGTCAGAGCATGCATCTGACAGCGGGAGGGGTTTAACCATAGCCTCCGGTTAAACTCATAGTGAGAGAAGCTCGTTTTGCACTTTAATGTGAAAAAAATGTTCCCTTTTGTTTGCACTGTTCGTAAAAATGTTAAACATAGAAGACAAATATGCTTCTACATACAACTCTACATACATGATAGGCGTGTTTTTAAAAATAAGTAGAGTTAATAAAAACCTGTACTTTTCATTGCACATTACATTCTATTACATAGCAATAGAGCTCTACCCAAAACACAATAGACAATTTAATGGTTTCCAATTTCCATACCATTATAAACCATTGTTTTTTGTTTTTGTTTTTTGCATTAAAACCATTGTTGGTAACCAGTTAATATTTTTTATTTATATTAACTCAGGTTAATATAATAGGCTCAGGTTTCACTTTCACATGGTGTTAAGCTCTGCGACATTATCCCGCTCTATGCGTGTGCGCTCCGCTCAGCTCTCCACTCATTTACCGTTCTTTAGAGCTCTGAAGGGCCTCAAATTTAGGCCCTAACCCGGCCCTGCCCCGAGACACTCAGGCCCTAGCCCGGCCCGTGTCCGACAGCTTATAAGAATTACCGGCCCGAGCCCGTCTTTTTGCCCCCTTCTCCCAAAACAGCTTATACTACTGTTTCAGCTATTAAAATAGTTCAGTTTTATATGTAATGGCAAAGTTATTATATTTCATTTAGTTTTTTTAATTAAGTTAATTTAGAAAAACGTTTGGAGCATTTTTTGTTCGTTAAATATAAGTTTTTGTTTTTTAAAAAACATTTGCGTTCTCTCGCAAAACTTTTGCATTCCCTCGCAAAACTTTTGCGTTCTCTCGCAAAGATATTTGCGTTCCCTCGCAAAACTTTTGCGTTCTCTCGCAAAGATATTTGCGTTCCCTCGCAAAACTTTTGCGTTCTCTCGCAAA
>NW_015627291.1:21050-23892 GCF_001515625.1 Sinocyclocheilus rhinocerous
AGCCGTTTTCTCATTTTTCTACTTTCAATATTAAATCAAAAAACGAATGAACGAATGATACACCTTCGGATAATTCCTTTATTCGTTTTTGTTTTCAAAACGGAAAAACGAATAAACCGTTCGTTTTGTACATATTCCACCATATTCATGAACATAAAATACAAATCTGAGACATATTTTTGGTTTGTTTTCCTCAATATTTCTTTAAATGCATCAAATAAATATACAATAAAACCAAAACGAAAAATAAAGTATTTTTATGAACAAAGTGCGTTTTAGTCCACCGGAAGTTCAGCTGCAGCCTCTGGCGACCAGTGGTGGTATAGCACATTAAGGACATCTTAAGCACAAGACCGCTATCTTTAATGACACATCAGTTTTCAGTGGCGTGTGCCAACCGTATGTAAATATGCAGGTAGTAATTTCTGTGCAATGCAGCAGTATGCACAGTAACTGAAAGAATGGACCTATGTACGCTCGTGTCAGAGCATGCATCTGACAGCGGGAGGGGTTTAACCATAGCCTCCGGTTAAACTCATAGTGAGAGAAGCTCGTTTTGCACTTTAATGTGAAAAAAATGTTCCCTTTTGTTTGCACTGTTCGTAAAAATGTTAAACATAGAAGACAAATATGCTTCTACATACAACTCTAACATGATAGTAGGCGTGTTTTTAAAAATAAGTAGAGTTAATAAAAACCTGTACTTTTCATTGCACATTACATTCTATTACATAGCAATAGAGCTCTACCCAAAACACAATAGACAATTTAATGGTTTCCAATTTCCATACCATTATAAACCATTGTTTTTTGTTTTTGTTTTTTGCATTAAAACCATTGTTGGTAACCAGTTAATATTTTTTATTTATATTAACTCAGGTTAATATAATAGGCTCAGGTTTCACTTTCACATGGTGTTAAGCTCTGCGACATTATCCCGCTCTATGCGTGTGCGCTCCGCTCAGCTCTCCACTCATTTACCGTTCTTTAGAGCTCTGAAGGGCCTCAAATTTAGGCCCTAACCCGGCCCTGCCCCGAGACACTCAGGCCCTAGCCCGGCCCGTGTCCGACAGCTTATAAGAATTACCGGCCCGAGCCCGTCTTTTTGCCCCCTTCTCCCAAAACAGCTTATACTACTGTTTCAGCTATTAAAATAGTTCAGTTTTATATGTAATGGCAAAGTTATTATATTTCATTTAGTTTTTTTAATTAAGTTAATTTAGAAAAACGTTTGGAGCATTTTTTTGTTCGTTAAATATAAGTTTTTGTTTTTTAAAAAACATTTGCGTTCTCTCGCAAAACTTTTGCATTCCCTCGCAAAACTTTTGCGTTCTCTCGCAAAGATATTTGCGTTCCCTCGCAAAACTTTTGCGTTCTCTCGCAAAGATATTTGCGTTCCCTCGCAAAACTTTTGCGTTCTCTCGCAAAACCAGTTGAGTTTGGACAAACACTTCCTGTTTACTTTACAGATTGTAGTGGTTCATACAGCTCCATACGTTCACAGTGGAGCAGTTCATAGAGTTTTGTTTTGAACTTGGACGAAATAGTCAGTGCATGCTTATCAAGGCACGGTTTTGGGACATTCTAAAACGCTTAATGTAGTTATCTTTTAGTTAACTCCAGTCTAAATCTCTGAAACTCTGTAGTGGATTAACTTTCATACTGTGTCCCAGGGATAACAAGATACAAATTTTAGAAGTCTTCACATATTAGATATAAAGTTTTAAGCACATGCTATCTTTTTATTAATCTATTAAGACAAGTCATTAAATAATGTATATCTTATTTGAATTAATCTATTATTATTTCAATAATCTGCAAAATCCATATCTTGGAACACTTTTTTTTTTTTAACTACATTCTTACAAGTCCCTTTATTGCTTAGGGCTCATAAACTCATCCTTTGTCCCTTTTTTAGATAGGGCTCATGCACTCATTCACTCTTCTCCAGTGTAACACCAGCTGTGTCTTTCTCCGTGACCTGATCACACTCAAGTGACGGTCTAGGAGGGGTGTGCATCTTTTACTCCACCAGATATAGAGTTTATTTTCTCATTCAACCACAAGTCACAAATACACTCAGACAGACACAGACACATACATTTACACAGACTACACTACACTCTTCCTGAGTGACCTGTCAGTTCTACTCGCTCTTTCACTGATACACTTCCTCAACACAGTAAAAAAGCAGTACCCTGCAGGAATTTTTGCCTATTCGTAGGACTTGGCGCGCTTCCCTTTACTTTATCCGCTTAACGTCTATTGATGTCCGTCAAGGCCCTCTTAACAATAAACACAGACCATTGCATGCAATGTATATCTGCTTAATGTCTTCTGCCATCCATCAAGGCCCTCTTGGCAGTAAACAGATTTTTGCATGCACAATCTGCCCTCATTTACTATTAAAGTAAAACAGATCAGTGCATGCAATTATTTCTTCTGGAATCAAAACCCCTTTTTTTCTCTCTCTCCCTCTTTTTGTTTTTTAAATTTGGAGGAGCATTTTCAAGTGTCCATACCACCACTGGCTGACTCTGGCAAACAACACTAATTATATAAGCAAAAAACTGCCTACATTATTGTTTAGTGGCCACTGTTATTGTTGTTTGTCAAGCCAGCCCAAAGTGGTCCTCCACCCTCTGCTCCTTTCCAATCCTGTTCATGACACCAAAATGTGGTGGCTTCTGCTGATGCTGTGAGGAATCATTCTTAAAGTCTTGGGGTTTTGATGCCAGAAGAGATTTTATTATCAAGAGCTCCAAGAGCTCTTCTTTAGAGTCTGTGTCTGTACTCTCTTTTATACAGTGCTTCCCGAAGGCGTGCCCATGTTGCCCATGTT
>NW_015627291.1:25464-26895 GCF_001515625.1 Sinocyclocheilus rhinocerous
ACAGATTTTTGCATGCACAATCTGCCCTCATTTACTATTATAGTAAAACAGATCAGTGCATGCAATTATTTCTTCTGGAATCAAAACCCCTTTTTTTCTCTCTCTCCCTCTTTTTGTTTTTTAAATTTGGAGGAGCATTTTCAAGTGTCCATACCACCACTGGCTGACTCTGGCAAACAACACTAATTATATAAGCAAAAAACTGCCTACATTATTGTTTAGTGGCCACTGTTATTGTTGTTTGTCAAGCCAGCCCAAAGTGGTCCTCCACCCTCTGCTCCTTTCCAATCCTGTTCATGACGCCAAAATGTGGTGGCTTCTGCTGATGCTGTGAGGAATCATTCTTAAAGTCTTGGGGTTTTGATGCCAGAAGAGATTTTTTTTATTATCAGAGAGATAATGCAGTCCTTCTGCCATCCATCAAGGCCCTCTTGGCAGTAAACAGATTTTTGCATGCACAATCTGCCCTCATTTACTATTAAAGTAAAACAGATCAGTGCATGCAATTATTTCTTCTGGAATCAAAACCCCTTTTTTTCTCTCTCTCCCTCTTTTTGTTTTTTAAATTTGGAGGAGCATTTTCAAGTGTCCATACCACCACTGGCTGACTCTGGCAAACAACACTAATTATATAAGCAAAAAACTGCCTACCTTATTGTTTAGTGGCCACTATTAGTGTTGTTCGTCACGCCAGCCCAAAGTGGTTCTCCACCCTCTGCTCCTTTCCAAGTCCCATCTGGGTCGCCAATATGTGGTGGCTTCTGCCGCTATTGTGAAGAATCTTTCTCAGAATCTTGGAGTTTTGATGCCAGAAGAGGTTTTATTTTCAGAGACAATAAAACCTGAGAGAACTCTTTAGAGCAATCTCTAAAACCTGAGAGAACTCTGCAGAGCAATCTCTAGACTCTTTTTCTGTACTCTCTTATATACTGTTCGTTCTCTAGGCGTGTTTAATGGTTTCATTCATATTTGTTATGGGATCATCACTATGCAGTCATGAGGCCTTAATTTTATGTTCTGTGAAAATAAGGGCCCCATTATGTGCCATCATGTTCTTATCATGTACTTCGCCATATGTCTGCACATTCCATTCTCATACAGATTTCTATACATGCAGGCAAATACACATGATTATAATAGTAGAATAACTTAATAAATAAATGGCCACATTCACACCGATAATACATCAACAATTTACATTTTGATTAATTAAAATATTCTACACTCGTTGAAGACCACTCTCGCTGCTGCGTTCTGGATCAGTTGCAGAGGCTGGATAGTACGTGCCGGAAGACCCGCCAAGGGAGCAAGAGAGCATAACAATAGTTCACTCTGGAGAGAACAAGAGCTTGGACAAGGAGTTGTGTGGCCTGCTCTGATTGGAAGGGTCTAATCTCCCTAACCTTGTATAAGGCAACTCTGCAGGTCCAG
>NW_015627291.1:31021-35992 GCF_001515625.1 Sinocyclocheilus rhinocerous
ACCTAGTGTAAGCAGAGTAGTCAAAGATCTAGTGAAAGAGGCAGGAGGGGGTTCCCACGTTTGCTGTGTTTCAAACCACTGGACCTGATTCCCTGAAAAGAGCAAGCGTCACGGCCGGCAGGCTATAGGATGCCAGGCAATTTATCCTCCGACACGCTGTGACCGGAGTGAGATTTTCATGTTACATTGATTTTTATTTTTATACACCATAAGAGATTTGTGTATGAGATGAAAAACTATTTCCTACATTAACAGAACATTTTATTTTCTTTAAGCTAAGAGTAAAACCACTTCACCACAGGTCCCTAAAACCCAACTACATGTCTTTTTAAAAATTATATCATAATCATAATCTCCTGTATCAAAGGCTGCACTTAAATCAATCAAGATTAAAATACAGCAGGAAGCAGAGTCAACACTGTCAAAAGCTTGTGTTGATCCTTTTTGGATAAAAGCATCTGCTAAATAAACAAATATAATGTGGACTTTGACATTCTAGGTATCATCAATAATCCAGAGCCACATTATTTCTGGCTTTTTATGCAGGACAACCTTGTAGAAATAAAAATACAGCCTTCTAGCTGCATATTGTATTCTAATGTCTTTCATGTTTTACCCCGTAAACTGAAATGTAAAGCGACCTTGAGCTATGGAAAGGTGCTATAAATAAAAAAATTAATTAAAACTACTAATTCTTATGCTTAGAGGTTTTTGGTCAACTTAATAATATCTCTGTTTTATGGATTTAACAGAAGGAAATTAATAGTTATTCAAATTGTGAAATTTCATATGGTCTGGAGGAAATAATACTCAAACTAATAATTATCTCCCGAGGTTGGTGGTTATCATTTTATGAAACTTCAGCATGAGAGAAAAAAAAAACTCTCTCACCTGTCCCAGTACACTTGCAATCCTAAGGCAGAGCAAATAAACTATGCCTGTTAACAACAACAGCACAATTAATTTCTGCAAAAATCTCTCTATTAACTTGCTTACTTTGTATTTTTTAAGTATTTCCCCAGCAGACTCATTTTCTCCAGAATAGTCCTAAAACAAGAGAAAATGGAAACACTTATGAAAAATATAAAGACAGGTTTGCAATCTTAACATTAGAAAATACGACACAGCAGGACATGCATACAAAAAACTGAAGTGCTAAAGTTTGATTAAAACATTTGTAGACATGACAGCACTACAAAAACACAACAAAAAGAAAGACTATTGTCTTATCAATCTTAACATTAGAAAATACGACACAGCAGGACATGCATACAAAATACTGAAGTGCTAAAGTTTGATTAAAACATTTGTAGACATGACAGCACTACAAAAACACAAAAAAGAAAGACTATTGCCTTATATAGTGGTTGTCTTATTGTTTGTGGGCTTTTTTTCAAACCTGGCTTTTAACACATGATTCGCAAGGTATTTGAGTAAATGAAAACACAGTACTTACATTTCAATGTGAATTCCCCCACATAACTCTCACCCGCCTTGTTCTTTGAATATAAACACCGTCGTCATCTGCGTTCAAGTGATTCTGAGATATGGTAGGGTGCGAAGTGTCCATCAGATGTACACTTCATTTTCCTGGGAAACGAAGGGTGCATTTGAAGTCGCTTTCGAAATACGTCAGCCTTCGTCACGCCGCGGTGACGCAATCGGCCTTGGAATGCGGTCTTCGGAGGGCGCATTCTGAATTGGGACAGCTTACGTTGTGACGCTGTGACGCAATCGCACTTCAAACTCCGTGCACTTCAGTAGGCGGTTTCGGACGCAGCCAATGTGAACATCACACCGCGTTGCATGCTGGGGCACCGCCGCCATTCAGGGAGGATTGCCCTCTGCTACAAATGCTGAAATTAATAAGGAGACCAGCTTATCTTTTGTTTTGTTTTGCTTTTATGTTAAATATTCACATTCTTCATTGTATCGTTTGCAGGGAAAATAAGCTATTTTATTGCTTTGCATGATAATTAGATTTTTTTCACTTAGGCTTTGTAGAATTTCATTTGCAATGTTGATTTGATTACAGTGAAAACAGTGTCGCCCGCTGGATGCTCGCTGCTGCTTCAGCCGTCACATGGCAGAATATCCAAATGTGTTCAACAAGCTGGCAGAAGTCCATCCATTTCTTTGTTGGAAACGTTTCAGTGTTGAAGTATAATTGTTGTAATTGTTGTAAACCTGCACACAGAATCTCTTAGAATACAATTTGCAACTAGAAGGATGTACTGTTATGCCATCATCTGCAGTTAAAGACCTGGGTGTTATATTAGACAGCAACTTATCTTTCAAAAATCATATTTCATTTGTAACAAAAACAACCTTCTTCCACCTCAGAAACATTGCTAAGAAACGGAACGTGTTATCTGTTTCTGACGCAGAAAAGCTTGTTCATGCATTCATGACCTCTTGGCTAGAATACTGTAATGCACTACTAGCTGGTTGTCCTGCATTTTCAATAAACAAGCTACAGTTAGTCCAAAATGCAGCTGCTAGATTTCTTACCAGGTCAAAAAAATAATTTTTTTTTTATAATAATAATAATATTACTCCAATTTTATCATCTCTACACTGGTTACCTGTTAAGTTCCGTATTGATTTCAAAATATTGCTACTGACAGTGGCATAGCAAGTCAGCCCTGGGCCCATACGCAAAAAAAATTGTACGGGCCCAGGTACACAAACTGTTTTATTTACGGTATAAATGCTTGGAAATAATATTTAAAATTTTCAAGTCCATTCATTATTTGTAGCACGCAAGCCACCCAATAATCGCAGCTTTGTGCTTTGTTACTACAAAGTGCCTACTTTCAATTTTATGATCAAATATATAGAATTAAAGTGTTTTTACGCTCTTTAATTTGTAGTGAGATAATTCGCCAGTAGTGGCATATGAATCAATGATATTTTCCTCTTTAATATTTGCAGCAAGAAATAAACATGAATATTTGAATGCATGTTAAAAAAATCTGAACAATTTAATACAAACGAATGTCTCATGAAATCGATCAATCAGAGTTTCAAAAAACGTCAATAAGTCTATGTTTTATTGCTGTTTTTCATGTTAAATGTGAAGAATGACAGGTTGGATGCCACAGACTTTATAATATATTATAATAATATAATATCGTAATTTTTACTATATTTCTAAAATATTATGACGTTAATCTTATTTGTTTATTTTTCAACGTGGCACTAAAATGCCGCCGTAGGCTATTTGTACTGAATGCAAACACAATTTTGCCAAACAAACAAACAACAACAAAAAAAGTAAAATAAATAAATAAAAAAATTATTAAAAATAGTGAGGGGATATTTGAATTATTTGTTAATAAACTAGTGTTTTTTGAGTCAGTGTCACAAAGATGAATTTGACGATCCTGACTCTCCATCTCCTCAACTGGACGCGCCTTTAGAGAGAAATTCCTCTTTATTATCTATATATTCCTCTTTATCTAAATTAAATTATGTATTACAATGTATTACATTATTAATGTTTTTGATTTGAATTATTTCGTTTTAAAGTAGTAATTTAAAGCATTTTATAGATATGTTTATCATGTCTATGAGGCAAGTATTTGCTGAGATTCGGTTTATTTTTGTGAAGCCCTCCTGCTCAAGTCAGAGACACAAAATGTGCATCCTGTTTGTTTTCCTGTTTGTTTTTTTACAAAAGTTTTTTTTTTACGTTTTGTTGATAATGTGAGTGCACACAAATAAAAGTAGACACTTTGCAGTTCCAAATGATGCATACTCTTACCTTTATGAGCAAAAATGACAGCGTATTTTTAAGTTACCACTGTTATTAAGAAAAAAAAAAAGATAGAGAGATCGCACTGGCGCCTCCATGTCCAGCAAAGCGCGCTTCAGCTTCCACTCTCGGCACAAACTATCAGATATGCACCTAATAGCTCACATTTATCTAGGTTACATTTTTTTATTAATATGGTGAAAAGCATGAAGTGTTTTTTTTTTTTATCCATAGATTTTATTTTAGGCAAGTCGTGTTGATTTGAGAAGAAGGCTAGATTGATCAAACATAAGTAGTTCCTACCCGATACAAAACGTAATTTTTGATTGATGACTTTGAACTTTGTAACCTTTCCCCTCCCCCCACATAGCCCACCCACGTCGCGACCACCCACGTTGCGACCACCCACATTGCGACCTCATAATGATATCCAGATGTGGAAATCGCCATGTGTGAAATTCCGTTGTTTGTACAGATGTTTGGCCGTGACCAAGGATGACAAAACCATAAATTAAGTCCTGAGGAATGTTTTTGTAGATTTTATGGACCGTTCCCACATGCATTCATCTGCGGCACACGTGTTCGTGGTATCAGGTTTCATTCCAAGGTACGCTTAGATAAATAGGCCCCGTCAGTTCTGTGGAAAATCAGAAAAGAGCTGTGAAATACATAAACATGGACGGTTTATACTCACCTAAAACTCCTGAGAGGGAATGGGATGAAGAGATGATGGAAAATCTGACTTTGGCCCCGAGAAAGCCGTACGACGGTAATCTGTATTTGACAAAGTTTCTCCACAAAAATACGGATTGTGTGAGAGACAAATTTTTTCTGATCAGCGGACGCATATTTGGGTACATATTTCACAAACCATCTCGAACGGTTACGCTCTACACGTCTGACGAGACCAACGAATTTGTACAGGATCAAGATCCCTGCCTGATATTTCCTGATAAAGAGGAAGTTGCGGAGTGGGATGGGGTGGCCCCGAATATCCAGTACCGAGTGGTCGGCGATCACGCCCAAAAGAACCCAGACGACATATTCGCCTGCGAAGACAGGGCAAAACTTAGTGGTCGTTCGAGCGGTGACCTGAATAAGGACTATCACAAAATGTTCACCCTGCAATTTTTGTTCAAGTGGCGCGATCTGCATCTGCTGAGCGCTCTTTTTTCGATCGTAAACAAAATGTTCAAGTGGTGTGACATGCGTGA
>NW_015627291.1:36005-37533 GCF_001515625.1 Sinocyclocheilus rhinocerous
TCTCGAACGGTTACGCTCTACACGTCTGACGAGACCAACGAATTTGTACAGGATCAAGATCCCTGCCTGATATTTCCTGATAAAGAGGAAGTTGCGGAGTGGGATGGGGTGGCCCCGAATATCCAGTACCGAGTGGTCGGCGATCACGCCCAAAAGAACCCAGACGACATATTCGCCTGCGAAGACAGGGCAAAACTTAGTGGTCGTTCGAGCGGTGACCTGAATAAGGACTATCACAAAATGTTCACCCTGCAATTTTTGTTCAAGTGGCGCGATCTGCATCTGCTGAGCGCTCTTTTTTCGATCGTAAACAAAAATGTTCAAGTGGTGTGACATGCGTGACGGATACAACAAAATTAAAGCGCAGCTGTTTCACCCCGAGAGTTACCCCGGCAAAAGTTCAGGGGTGTTGCCGTCCCCACCCATTTACTACAGCCATTATAAAGAACAGTAAGTCCCTCCCCACACTACATTTCCAACATGTCTCAAGAAGACTCTTTACAATGCGATTACGCTCCTTTGAACCTCGTTGCTCCTGATGATAATGCTATCGATTATATTCCGACAGACGAACACCGCTAACCCGACCTGCACAAAGAATGCTTGGATAAATTCTGCACAAAGCTCGAATATCGTAACCTGAGCTACCTAAAGGACCTGTGCACTACCTCCGCCCACACAGGGTTCGATACCACAGATGGGTGCTTCAGCGGCATAGGGTTCAAAATCATAAAAGCCACGATCGTGCTGCTGCTGCAGCACATCATAGACAACAAACTGAGGGAGGAGTGTGAGGGTTGTGCAACGGACCATCCGAGCCAGCTGCAACATTCTTGTCTGTTTGAGCCTGCCACATACTATTTCGACTCACGCTTCGATGAACTGTCCCGCAAACTTTTCAAACCCGATCTTCAGACCATTATCGACTTCACTCTGCGCCGCTGTGGCTTAATGACCAACAACAATCTGAGGATTCAAGGAACTACCGGCGCTATCCTGCATGAATTAAGAGACGAACCATTCATTGTAGCAAAACTACAAGAAATCAGGGAAAAGCTGCTGGACGAATCCTACAAGAAATTTGTTTATGATGCTATGGCTCTCTGGCAAAGAAGCGTGTCTGCCCCTGGACTGTGACTGCGACAACATGGGGTCTGTGTGTAGCGTGAAGAATTTTTTCAGAGTCGTCGTGTTTATCCCCCGTTATAAAGAGCAGATGATCGAAATGATACTCATGGCTATCGGGCACATGTGTGATCCTGAGAAAGATTACGAGGGGCAAACGAGACGTATAAAAAATCTCAAGAAACAAATGGACGTTATGAGAAGACGTTATGAGATCGATACAATACATCGATCAATACATGGGATGTATTGATCGACGTGTGTTAACAGGGCCAATCCACCCGCTGTAATACTCTGAAAAATTCTAGATGAGATATACGCTGCCAGTCGAGGGATAGGAGTTGGCGAGGTACTATGTATGTGTACATACAGTGGGTACGGAAAGTATTCAGACCCCCTTAAA
>NW_015627292.1:0-183 GCF_001515625.1 Sinocyclocheilus rhinocerous
ATCCATCCATCCATCCATCCATCCATCAGTCAAATTTTTGGAACAGTAAGATTTTTTATTTTTTTTTAAAGAAGTCTCTTCTGCTCACCAAGCCTGCATTTATTTGATCCAAAGTACAGCAAAAACAATACAATTCTAAAAATATTTTTACTATTTAAAATAACTGCTTTCTATTTGAATATA
>NW_015627292.1:322-576 GCF_001515625.1 Sinocyclocheilus rhinocerous
TTTATTATTATTATTATTATTATTATTAATGTTGAAAACAGCTGAGTATATATTTTTTTCAGGTTTCTTTGATGAATAGAAAGTTCAGAAGAACAACATTTATCTGAAATAGAAATGTTTTGTAACATTATAAATGTCTTTATCATCACTTTTGATCAATCTAAAGCATCCTTGCTAAATAAAACTATGAATTTATATAATTTATTTCCAAAAAAAAAATATATATATATATATACTGATTCCAAGCTTTTGAA
>NW_015627293.1:0-567 GCF_001515625.1 Sinocyclocheilus rhinocerous
TTCAGACCGATGAGCTTTGTAAAAATCGATGCCTTTCAGAAAGGCAGGGCATAGAGAAGAGACAATAATGTACAGTATGTGGAAAATAATGTGTTTTTTGAACCTTAAACCGCATAAGCATATTTCATTGATATGCACTTCGGAATATCGCCAGAAATGGTCATCCAGGTAATTTTTCGCCTACTGTTTATAAATACTTTGAACTTGGACATACTACTTGGCTCACATACTGTTTTTCGCCTACTGTATAATATGGAAGTATGCATATTCGGATACAGGGACAACTAAAGTATGGCCATATTAGCCCGGTTCTGTCAACACTGCACTGGCTACCTATTAAACATCGTATAGATTTTAAGATCTTGCTAATTACTTATAAAGCCCTGAATGGTTTAGCACCTCAGTATTTATATATAAATTTATATACCTCAGCTCTTATTGCATTATAGTCCTCCACGTCCGCTGCGTTCTCAAAACTCTGGTAATTTGATAATTCCTAGAATATCAAAATCAACTGCGGGTGGCAGATTCTTTTCCTATTTAGCGCCCAAACTCTGGAATAACCTA
>NW_015627294.1:0-2967 GCF_001515625.1 Sinocyclocheilus rhinocerous
GTGCATGCTAGAGCCCACCACTGACGGAGAGCCAGAGCTCGCCACGGCCGACGCAGAGCCCGAGCTGCAAGAGACGTCAGTCAAGGTGCGAGAGCCGGCAACAGAGCCCACCATGAGGGAGAATGCCGCGGACAGAGAGAGCGTGGAGTGGAGCCGACTTGCCCCTTCTCCTCTCGCCTTTGTCCCCGCTGGTCCCGTCCAGCCCTGAGTGGGCTCCCGTTTCCCAGTGCAGTCCAGAGAGGGCTCCACTCCCCGAGTTTAGCCCCGAGAAAGTTCCTGTTACCATGTCTAGCCCAGAGAAAGTTCCTGTTCCCATGTCTAGCCCAGAGAAAGTTCCAGTTCCCGTATCTAGCCCAGAGAAGGCTCCTGTTCCCAAGTCCAGCCTTGAGAGGGCTCCTGGTCCCAAGGTACACCCGGAGACTCACAAATGCCCACCCACGCACCCACCCGCTCCTGCCTCCTCCACCGCTGTCGTCTGGCAGCCCCTCTGCTCGCCCTCAGTCCACCCTCAGCACCGCAGCCCCTCTGCTCGCCCTCAGTCCACCATCAGCACCGTGCGAGCTCCACGGGACTGCCATCCTCCAGCGTCGCCATGGCTTGAGTATACCTTGACTCCGCCTACAGTCTCTAAGCCCCAGACATCGCCTCGGCCCGTGGACCTGTCAGCTCCACCATGGCTCCTAGCTCCCTCCTCTCCGCCATGGCCCATCTGTCCACTGGCTCTGCCAGACTCCCTCGTCCCACCGGCTCCGCCTTGGTCTGGCATCAACCCTCCTGCGCCTCGGGACTCCACTCCTCCGGATGCGCCTCGTCCCTCTGGTTCCGTCAGGCTCCTTCATCCCTTCGGCTTCTCCTCAGTCCTCTGTCACTCCGGCTCCACCGTGGCCATCTGGATCCCCGCCTCCATGTCAGTCGCCGGCGCAATCTGCTCTGCCTTGGCCCTCCGGATCCTCCCCGTCGCCCTGGCTCATCGGCTCTCCATCTCTCACCAGTCGGCGGTAGGGATATGCCGGTATCAAATTTTCATGTTGCGATTAATTGCTAATGCTTTTATCACGGTATACGGTGTTATCACGATATTGAAATTTAGTTTTAAAAAAGTGCTGTCATAATACAGTATAACAGGTTTAATAACTTCTATAATAAATAACTGAACATTTAAATGCAATAAAGCAATACAGAAAAATGTATAAAGTTAAAAGTTTTACACAGATTAAAGTGCAAAAGAACTATAAAGACCAATAGGTATCACTTTACAATAAGACCTCATTAGTTAACCTTAGTTAATGCATTAACATTCACAATGAGCAATAGCTACATTTGCTACAGAAGTTATTAATCTTTGTTAAAAAAAATACAAGTCTTAGTTCATGTTAGCTCATTAAATAACACAGTTGCAACTTTCGATTTTAACAACCTGTTATTAAATATTAGAATACCTAAGATTAATGAATGTTCAGAAGAATTTTCATTGGCAGTTTATGTTAACTAATGAATTAACTAAAGTTAACTAATGAAGCCCTAATGTAAAGTGTGACCGAACAATAAAGAATCAAAACACTTTCAAACAATATCTAGGGCATGTTGTAGTCCAGATTAAAATGTAAAAAAAGTTTGAAAATAAATAGCCTATTAAGTCTAAATATTTAAGTATTTGGCGCTGTGATGAACATCATAGCAAATACACAAATCTGAATGACTGCTTAAATCATTTAAACACGATTCAGAAACAGAAAGTAGTGCAGCTGCTTTGTTTACAGGGTTTCCGGGGTAAAGGCTGCATTTAAATGAATGATTATTATTATTATTATTATTACTGCAGTTTAGCGCCATCTGCTGTCAGAGAGTGAAAGTGCGCTTTCATCCAGAGCGTCTCTCACATGTTCCGCCATGTGCTTCTCGTCCGCGCTTGTTTACATCAGAGTGCGCACGCGTCTTTCACGCAGCATACAGCGGTGTTGTGCATTTTGACCAGTTGATGGGAAAAGTATTCTTAAAATGCATTCAAAATTCGGAATAATTTGTAATATATAATTATTCACGGTATTTAGAAGTGTACACGATAACAATACCGTGCATATTCATTACCGTGATATATCGCATTACCGAATACCGGCACAAGTCTAGTCGGCGGCCATTCCTCCTCCATGGCTCCTCCCTCCGTCGGCTCCACTGTGGGTCGCTGTCATGGCTGTGGCCTGGGTCCCGCCCGGCTCCTCCTGTTCCAGCTCCAAGTCCTTCCTGTTTCCTCCCTGGCTCCTCCTTCTGTCTGATCCACCCTAGCTCCTTCTGTTTCCTCCCTGGCTCCTCCATCCTTCGTGAATAATTTGTAATATATAATTATTCACGGTATTTAGAAGTGCACACGATAACAATACCGTGCATATTCATTACCGTGATATATCGCATTACCGAATACCGGCACAAGTCTAGTCGGCGGCCATTCCTCCTCCATGGCTCCTCCCTCCGTCGGCTCCACTGTGGGTCGCTGTCATGGCTGTGGCCTGGGTCCCGCCCGGCTCCTCCTGTTCCAGCTCCAAGTCCTTCCTGTTTCCTCCCTGGCTTCTCCTTCTGTCTGATCCACCCTAGCTCCTTCTGTTTCCTCCCTTGCTCCTCCATCCTTCGTCACCTCCCCGGACTCTGTCTGTCAGCCCCCTCCCGGGTGCCCATCCTCCTCCCGAGCCTCCTCCCAAGTTCCCACCCATGCCTCCATCTGTTGTTGTCTATGGCGCAAGGATGCGCCTTCCGGGAGGGGGGGTGATATGTCAGGGTTATGGACAAGTATCTGTGCGTTTTTCTCCTCCATGTGCCTGCCCTGACCCAGTTTCCTGTGTGTTTGAATGTTCATATTTCCCTGCTACGTGTGTGTTCCTGGTTCCCTTGGATGTTAAAAGAATCTTACTCCACGTCTCCTCGTTCCTCGCTCCGTGCTCCTCACAGTAGCGGTTTGTGACAGTTACTTCTTTA
>NW_015627295.1:0-14914 GCF_001515625.1 Sinocyclocheilus rhinocerous
GCCGTCCATCGTGTCGACCTTATTGAGCAAAGCGTCCAGAGAAACGTCCTGGTCGTCGATCTCGGCCTGCAGCCCCAGACCCAGGTTCTTCAGACGACCCAGACCCATCGACATGTCATCTGCAGGACACAAACGCACGTTCAGATCCGGTGTGATCCCGTTAAGGTACGAGAGAAAACTGTTTTGTGTTACTCACCGAGGTTACTGTCCAGCTGTTGATGGGCGGCCCGTAGATGTGTGTTCTTGGGATACCCGTTCTGATCGGACGGCCCGTTATCCAGCGAAGCAGACGCTCCCAATCCTGTTCAAACCAACATTAGTGACTCTGATGAGCTGACAACTGCTAATAGTTGGAGAAGCTTCGAAACCTTTGAGAATCATTTGTTTCGAACTAGAGATTCAAAGCGTGTATCAAACTGCCACAGTCCTGCGATTTCAGTAAACGAGGCTGTTTTGAAACATCTCCGTATTTCAAAGGTTCACTGCCAAGAGGGAACGATCCCCCCATGAACCAGTGTCTATATGGTGCTTTCCTGATTTCAGGCAAGTTTTATCAATTTGTAGACATTTTAGTAATGTATTTGTATAATTAAAAGAAAGAGTTTTAGTTAACAGTCTCTTGTTGAGCTGATTAACCATAAAACAAACCAAAACGCCCTACAAATTGATAAAATTACACATTATTTGTTTGTTTTTATTGCCATGCCAGTATCTATGGCTGTTTTTATGTGTTTGAAAAGTAATAAATAGTATTAACATACAGTAGAAATGAAAAACCACAACTCATAATCAACTCGCATCAATATATAGAATTTTCATTTCAGTATTTGATTTAAAAAAAAAAGTAAGATTATTCCATTTTTATATATCATCCATTAGAGAACTTTCTGAGTAAAAACATTGCTTAAAAATATACGTTATACACACACTTCATATTTAATGGTATCAGATGATTTGTTAATTGCATTTAATAATTACACTTTCAAAAAAACATTCGCAATTGGTTTGTAAAAGGTCTTTTTAATGCAGGTTTTTGTTGCATTTACACTGTTTTGTGCTTTGAAACAGTGACTCATTATGCAAATTGGTTTCTCTCATCACTAGGTAATACTGACTCTCAAAGGAACATGGATAAACATCCTGTAGGTGTATAAGTAATGTACAGTGTATATAAGTATGCATGAGTTAGGAAGTGCATCATCATGTGTCTGTGTTTACCAGATGTGTCCAGTTTCCTGAGGTTGGGATGGCTGGCTTGATATTTGTCTTCCTGCTGTTTGCTCTCCACAAGCGCATTCTGTAACCTAACATCATCAGACATTCACAAAATTAGTTTTGTTGTTTTATAATATTCAGAAACGTTGTACTTGTTCAGATATGGCCTCTGACCTACAGTATATCTGAGTTGATGTGAATCTAAACAAATGTGTCTTGGATCTTGTCTAATGTTTACAATGATACAAAAGTTTTTTCCATATTAATTTTTTGGGAACTACATTCAGTGTTTTGTCAGCTGAATGAACTGTACATCACAGCTTCGTTTTCACATTAAATCTAAAGGCTTTTGCTTGAATGCTTGAGTTTAGTATGCGATTTTTTTTTATCATCAGGGTTTTTCCAGGTCTTAAAATCCTTGATTTGCAGTTCCCACAAATGATGGCCTTAAATCAGAACTGAAAGTCAGATTCATAAAGTCACGGTGTTAAATGTTGCACGCACTGCAAAAAATGATGTTCTTATTTTCCAGTACAAATATCTAAACATGCTTAAATCAAGATTCTGGGGATGCAAAAGGAAGATATGAAGTCTTGTTTTCTGAGAAACTGAACAAAATGAAGTGAGTTTATGCTTAAAACAAGAGCAAACATCTGTGGGGAATGAAAACTTGTTTTCCCTTTGAATAAAGTTGATTTTTCTCACCCACTGGCTGATATTTGTTCTTGTTTTAATCATTTCAATTAATATTACTTAATATCTTAAATAATGTTATTTCTCAAGTAAATGTAACTTGATTTAAGAATCTTTATACATTTGCACTGGAAAACAAGATAAAAATACAGATAAAGAACATCACTTTTTTTGCAGTATGATCAGAAGGTAAATAAAAGTTATTTGAGTGCTTAAGAGCAGAGCTATTCGAGCCATGGGCTTTTTTTATTATTAAAATGAATTTGGATTAAAAAGTAATCGAGATTAGTTGGATTTTTTAAAACTTTGAAGTGTTGCTAATATTACTAATTCCTTAAATTTTCTGAAAGTTGTAAATATATCTTAATAAAACCTGCAGAAACCCTGTTTATAAATGCATACGTTTTTTTTTTTTTTTAGCAAAAATGCATTACATTACAGGAACATTGTGCTGTTATACCGTGTTTCAGTGCATGTAAACGTCTAAAAGCTCCTAACATTGGCTGAGTATTTCATCTGACCTGCTGTTGGCCTCGTAGGACACGGGCTGCTCCTTTTGAGCAGGTTTGGGAGGTTCAGGGTTGCCTTTGAAATAGTTGACCATGCCACCCCACACACTCTTAATGGTGTTTATGTGCCTCTGGCTCGTCCTCATGTCCTGCTCCATGTTGTCAATCATCCTGTCTGTCCTCTTCAAAGCCTCACCCTGACGAATCAGTTCCTGTGGAGGACAACACAGCCATTTCAATGAAACAGCCAAGAGAGACAGAATCCTCTAAAGCTCAGTCTCTAAGCGCTTCCTCACACCTCCGCCGTCTCGGCTCCGACTTTCTCCGATTCGTAGATGAGTCCGAGCGAGCGGTGGCTGCTGTCCACGGCCGACTGTGCTGTGCGCATCACTTCCTGCTGCAGCTGTCTCTGCCGTCTCTCCGCCGGACTCAGCGAACTCTCCTCCGGATCGTCGTCAAAGTTAAAGCCTCTTCGAGGCTTCGAGTCCTCTTCGTCATCATCATCGGCGAAAGGATTGTGGGATTTGGGGTAGGCAGACATCCTGTGCTTGAGTGAGATGACAGAGATACAGACATATCTGAGCTGGTGAACAGCACAAACAATATTTTATAGGGAATATTTATTCATTTTATATTTGCATGTATATTTATTATTCTTTTTCTTCTTCTTAACAATATTTCTAAATAATATGTATAAAAATATTAAATAAATATTATTTTTTAATTATGTATATGATTTATTAATAATATAAATGAAGATAGTAATATTTAATTGTTATTATTATAAGACATTCATATACATAATATATTACTTCTACTACTGCTAATATTAATTATTATTGTTACTAATATTATGCTGTTATTAATCATTCTTTCACTAATTAACATTAAATATATTTTTATACAGGAAGTATTATACAGGAACGTTACACAAATACTACTAAAATTCTAAATAATTATTAAACTACATAATACACTACTATTAATTATTAATAGTGTTCATGACATTATATATATATATATATATAAGATAGCGATGATCTAAAACATCTTAAGGATTACATAATAATAAAAAAGTCAGTTAGAGGCGCTTTTAGTAGAAGATCTGGATAAATGCATAATGTCCGTCTTGTACAAACTACTATGGCTGACAAACAATCATCGGAAAACACTCACAGACATAGAGTAAGCGTATTAATGTGTAAACGTTTCATAATTCTCCTTATTATTAACTAGCCTACATTTAAACCGAGCATGCTGAAGAAACTCGTGTTTGTTATCCATCTCCGCTACTGTATGTTGCCTAAAACAGCATCTAAATAAAATTAACATCATCTTCAACAACATTTCCTCTCTGTCCGTTTGATTAAAATACGATATATTGAATATTTTATCGATAAATGTGTACCTTTGATCGCTGGAGGCTGATGTGTTTCTCCTGCTATCAGCTGACGCAACTTCCGGTGGCGTCATCGTGACGTCAGACAGGCCCCGCCTCTTACACGCCTGATTCTTTGCGCTTGTTGATGTTATTGTTTATGACGCTTTGTTTTGACGTTTAGGTTTCGAAATCTATTGCTAGGATCTGAAAATAACGATAGCTAGAGCTACAATATACACTTCATTAACTTACAACAAATGTTTGCAAGTTATTCCAATTCCAAAATTATTTATTAACATATTATTTTTTATTATTTTCTATTATTATTATTATCATCATTAATAATAATAATAATAATAATAATAATATTTTCTTTATATGACAATAATATATAACTACTACTACTGCTACTACTAATTATTATTATTATTTATATTGTTAATAATAATGATACTCATTATTATTATTAATATACGTAATATATTATTTCTACTACTATATTACTAACGATTATTATTAATTGTTAATATTGTTACATGATAATAATAATAATAATAATAATACATTTATTATTATTATTATTAGTAGTAGTAGTAGTAGTAGTAATAGTGGTAGTATTAGCATTATTATTGTTATTATTATGCTGTTATTGTTATTAACCATTCTTTCATTAATAACCATCATACGTATTTATTTATAAGTATTACTATTACAGAAATACTACAAAAATATAAAAAATACTTATATATTACATCTACTAATACTAATTATTCATTATTAATATTAAGTAATAATAACAACAATAATAATACATTTAATTTTTATAAATAATTATTGATATACATAAAAATATGACTACTAGTAAATATGATCAATACTGTTATATGAATTATTAATATTATTATGCCGTTATTGTTATTAATAATCGTTTCATAAATTATTAATCATTATACATATTTATTTATATGCATATATATTACAAAGGAATATTACAGAAATACAAAAAATCGCAATCAAATGTAAAAATATATATTTTAGCCAATACTCTATTGTAGATTTTGAAGTTTCTCTCTCGTGTTCTCAGTATAGAGTAGATAAAGCCGTCAAAGCCTAAAATGAATGACAGCACGTTTATAAACCCCCTCTCCATTAGCTGTGTGTAAATATCATTCATCAGCTGTATGAGCCAATAAGATAAACTACGTTCTGATGATGCTTTAATGCAGACACGCCTCGCCTCGTCTCGCGCTCTCCAGCGGATGTTATTTGTGCCTTCACTCTTTCCGTATTGCGCTCACAGGCTGAGGCTGCTGCAGAAATCATTGCGCGTCTTCAATTTATCGTGTCGCGTTGTGAATCATGGCGACGCGCGACTTCTACTTCAACACGGTTCTGTCGCTCGCGCGTTCTCTGGCAGCGCACCGACCAGCGCCCGGAGAGAAGGTACGACACGCTTATTGCGCTGGTTTATTGTGAGGTATTGTATGCGACAGGTGTCAACAGGCTGCAGTGCAACAACTGCATCCGAACACTGTGCTTGTATTGGGTTCAGCTTGTTTTGGTTGACTTTTACAGTCATATTTTGGTCATCTGAAATATAACATGGCACAGCATTATTGCCATATTCATTTACTTGATGCGTAATGCAAAAAGTGAATTTATTGCTCAATAGCTAAACAGTGGTTAAATCAAGATACATTTATTTGAGAAGCAGATTGGTTTAAATGTAGTTTTCTGAAAAATGCATCAAAATTACGTGAGTTTTGGATTAAAAAATATGACAATGGGCTCAGAAAAATAATCTTGTTTTCACTTTGAATTAAGTTTATTTTTCTGACCCCACTGACAATTTTTTTTAATGCAGTGTTATTTTAGTATATTTGAGATACTATTATTGTTATTATTATTTAAATTTTAATTTTCAAGTTTTAGTAATTTTGTTGTGCATTTTTTTTAAATTCATTGTTTTGTTTCATGTCCATATATTTTTTTTATTAAATTAAATTGATTAATATTATGAATTTATAAATTTTTATATAAATGCATTTGTTAATTTTTCGTTTTAGTTATTTTAGTATGTCAAGCTAAACTAAATGAAAATGAGAAATGTTGCTTTTTGCAACTATAATATTTTTTATTTTGTATTATATTAGTTAACATCTGTTTCAAGTGACGAAAATGTTTATATGGTTTTAGTTAACTATAATAACCCTCGTTTTAAGGATGAGCTCACTTCATTTTAATACTTTTTCATAAAACAAGACTTCATATCTGAAATAATTTTGCTTCTCAAGTAAATGTATCTTGATTTAAGAATGTTTATATATCTGTACTGGAAAACATAAATAATAAGATTTTTTTTTTTCAAAGGCCATATATTTGACCTTGATCTGGAAACATGAAACATGGGGGTTGAACTGAACAAATGCATTACACCTGTTCTAAAACGACTGCAATTTTGGATATTATGTTTGGTATATTGAAGGGAAAAGCAAATGTAAATAATAAGATTTTTTTTTTCAAAGGCCATATATTTGACCTTGATCTGGAAACATGAAACATGGGGGTTGAACTGAACAAATGCATTACACCTGTTCTAAAACGACTGCAATTTTGGATATTATGTTTGGTATATTGAAGGGAAAAGCAAATGCAGCAGTTCAGAGCTGTCACATGTCCAGAGGCTTTTACAGGCGCTAAATGGTGCCAGCTTGTGCCTGCAGCGCCGATGAAAGCCTTTCTTTCTATTCTACACATTTGCTCTGACACTGTTCTAGTACTCATGCAATAGCAGCTTTTGCACTCTTGTGAAATGCATTGCATTGCAGACGCCTGCGTGACAGATTCATCTTTCTTCTCATGCATTTGTGCACTGCAGGCAAACATCTGCCACTGTTTAAAAACGCTGCATGCGGCAGTAATCGTCATGTTGTTGTATGATTATGAGCAGATGAATTCCCCACACATGCATGCTCTCAAATCATGCGGGAATCTCTCAACGGGTTGCTCTAGTTCTGCAGATGCCAGATAGATCGGTTTGCTTATATCTCTTGAGAGGGAAGTTGTTTAACTTGAGCTTTTTATCAGCAGCATTGTCACTGCTCGTGTCTGCTGATAAGAATAGGAAAGCAGATTCGAGTGTCTCTTGATGAAAGCGTGTCTCTTTTCATCAGGTGCAGAAGTTATTATGCATGTGTCCATGCGACAGCCGCGGCGTCTTCACTCTGGATGTCCGCCGCAGGGATGCTGTGATTGCATTGGCTGTATTTCTGGTCGAGTCTGATTTACAGGTGACTGAGGTTGATTATTAGCATGAGTGTCTTTCACAAGTGCAGCTGTGTTTTTGTGTGTGTGTTAGCTATTTTGAGGACAAAATTGTCCCTGGATGTTAGCTAAATATGACAAAACCTCCCTTTGGGAACGTCCTCAAATAGCTAAGCGTGTGTGTGTTGAAGCTTTCCAGCTGCTGAGTGGGTTTATGAGAGAAAATCACTGCTAAAGCAGATAATGTGATCACAGCCGGATTAAAGGTACAGGCTGGTTAAAGGAATACTTCAGACAAAAATGAAAATTTGCTGAAAATGTGCTCACCCTTTAGGCCATCCAAGATTAGGATGAGTTTGTTTCTTCATCAGATTTGGAGAAATGTATAGTATTCCAGCACTTGCTCAGCGATGGATGCTCTGCAGTGAATGGGTGCCGTCAGAATGAGAGTCCAAACAGCTGATAAAAACATCACAAGTAATCCACACCACTCCAGTCCAGCAGTTAACATCGGGAGAAGACAAAAGCTGAAACAAATCCATAATTAATTAGTTAATACGAGTAACTAAAATACGAGTCCATAATTCAGTGAAAAAGTGTTCTGGTGTGAATCAGGAGAGAAATCTGCACAGATCAAGCAGCGTTTAAACAGCTCTAAACAAATATGTGGCTGGATTTTGATGTGAGAGACAACAGGAGATGCACTGGAGGAAGAGTTATTATGGATTATTATGGACTCGTATTTTAGTTAAAAACGAACTACTGATGCATTTGTTTCAGCTTTTGTCTTCTCTAGATGTTAACTGATGGACTGGAGTGTTACTTGTGGATTATTGTGATGTTTCTATCAGCTGTTTGGACTCTCATTCTGACGGCACCCATTCACTGCAGAGCATCCATTGCTGAGACACTGATGCAGTGCTACATTTCTACAAACCTGATGAAGAAACAAACTCATCTGCATCTCGGATGATCTGAGGGTGAAGACATTTTTGATGTTACATAATTTCCCTGTACAAACATGATGAATGCAATGTGACATTTGTTGTCTTTTTGAAGCATCTGATTTTAATATAAATAGATTTTGGATTTGATTTGCATGTATATTCTGATGTAGACTGTCATCAAAATATTTGTACCTGTTGCAGCACATGGTTCATGTATGATATTTGTCTTTCTCAGCACAAAGACACTGTGGTAAGTTACCTGTTGAGTCTGCTGAAGGGATTACCCAGAGTGCAATGGGTGGAGGAGAATGCTGGGAGGAAGTGTAAAGGTACCAGCTCATTTTTGTCAAGTACATTACTGGATATGCAAACGTATTGTTTAAAAGTTTGGGGTCAGTAAGATTTTATCTTATTTTTTTAAAGGCATTAATACTTTTATTCATCAAGGATGCATTAAATTGATCAAAAGTGTCAGTAAAGACACATTATATTTGAACATTCACATAGAAAACATGCATTTTAAATTGTAATGATATTTCACAATATTACTGTTTTTACTGCATTTTTTATCAAATAAATGCAGCTTTGATGAGACTTTTTTTTTTTTCAAAAACATTAAAAAAATCTTACCAACTCCAAAACATTTGAATGCACTGTGTGTTCTCTGTACTTGTGTATATTAAGCTCTGTTTGTCCTGCCTTGGGGTGGTTATATAGACTCATAATAAAACACTTTATCTGAAGTGTTTCCATATATATATATATATATATATAGACACTGTAAAATCAAGCTTGTGTTTTATATCCTCACAGAGACTCTCCCAATGGCGGAAAACTTCAGCTTCTGTCTGGTGACGCTCCTGTCTGACGTCGCTCAGAGAGACCCCGAGTCTCGCTCACAGGTCTGATCTTCAGTGCGTTTCTACCTTTCCGTCTTACCTTACCTTCGCACTCATTTAACCTCTTTCTGTCCAGATTCTGGAAGCTGTGATGGAAGTGATGCAGTCTCTGCTGGAGATCTGCCAGACGCCCGAGAACCATGATAAAGGTGATCTGAGCTCTGCTGCTCATCACAAACACACGTTTGGGTTCGTGGGTGACTCACTTCCTGTCTCGTCAGTGTACCTGTGCAGGTATGCTGTCCCGTGTCTTCTGGGCGTGGCCCGAGCGTTCGGTCGCTATGGTAACGGCGACGAGCCCCTCCTCTCTCAGCTGTTCCCTCGAGGAGCACCGCCGCTGGTTCAGCGCGTGTCTGTGGAGACCGAGGGCATTCGGAGGAGATCCTTCAATGACTTCCGCTCCATTCTGCCCAGTTCACTGCTCACGGTCTGTCAGGGAGACACGCTGAGACGCAAGAGCGGCATCGCCAACCCTGACGCACAGGTCAGCACTGTCTCTCTGTCTCTGGATGTGTGCGGAATCATTGAATACTGTTTTTAGTGTGCAAAAGTATGCTTTATGCAATGCTAAACGTTTAAACAAAATGTATTTTACGTGTTGTCACATGACCACTTTGCATTGTTTAATTCAGCGAATTGCATCTGGTTATCATCTAAGATACCCAAAAAATGTGAAATACATATGTGCCCTGGACCACAAAACCAGTCATAAGTGTCAATTTCTCGAAATTGAGATTTATACATCATATGAAAGCTGAATAAATAAGCTTTCCATAGGACAATATTTGGCTGAGATACAACTATTTGAAAATCTGGAATCTGAGGGTGCAAAAAAATCTAAATATTGAGAAAATCTCCTTTAAAGTTGTTCAAATGAAGTTCTTAGCAATGTATATTACTTATCAAAAATTAAGTTTTTATATATTTACGGTAGGAAATTTACAAAATATCTTCATGGAACATGATCTTTACTTAATATCCTAATGATTTTTGGCATAAATAAAAAATCGTTAATTTTGACCCATGCAATGTATTTTTGGCTATTGCTACAAATATACCCCAGCGACTTCAGACTGGTTTTGTGCTCCAGGGTCACATATGAAAAAAATGGAAGTAAATAAATGAAAAAAAAAAACTATTGAAAAAAATGAATAAAATAAAATAAAAGTAAATGAGTATTGAAAGAATGTGCAAAAATAATGTTTGATATGTTTTTTTTTTTTAAGTAGTAATTATCATCAAACAAAATATGCAAAAATAATGAAGTAATTAAAGTAGATTATTATTGAAAAGTATGCAAAAATTTTTTGGAGAAAATACGTAAACAGAAATGATCATTGACAAAAATGCAAAATATTTTAAATCAATTATATATACAGTATATATAAAATAAATTGTTATTGAAAAATATACAAACGTAATTTTTGATTAAGTAATTGAAAATTATTTTTTGAAAATATGCAAAAGTAGTTTTAGAAATGTAAATAAAATAAATTATAACTGAATAAAACATGAAAAAATTATTTTAGAAAAATTAAAAATAAATTATTATTGAACAACATGCAAAAGTTAAGAAAGAAGTAAATAAAAATAAATTATTGAAAAAATATATGCAAAAATAATTATTGAATGTTTTAAAAAGTACATAAAAATTAATTAGTTAAATAGTTTTCAAAAATATTTAACTAAAAAAAAGTGAAAAAATGTCTTATCCCCATGATGGTCTGATCTAAAAAATATTATAAATGTTGTTAAATATGCTCTATACTGTAAAAAGGTCAAGTTGCACTGTGGGATATAGTATTGGTTGTGAACTGCACATTTTGGTGAACAAAGTAGTAGGTCATCCAGGTATTCTTTGTGTACGGAATTATTCACAATCTGGGCACAGTATACAGTGTGCAATAGGGCTGTCAAAATTTTTTTCGAATATTCGTCGAATTTAAAATAAAAATCCACATTCTAATGCAAAAACGTTAGCATATTTACACTATCTGAATCATTCCCTATCGCCTACATTGTACACTTCGAGCCATTCACTGTACAGGAAATACTACACTGTGTATTTATAGTGTAGGGGGCGGGCGCTTCGGTTTCTAGAGCGCATTTGATTGGTCGGAAGATTTGATGAGAAGATGAAGTACGATGTGACGTCAAAAAAATCGTTGAGCCATTTTGATTTCATGGGGACTTTAAATTCGAATATAATTCGAATTTAGTTTTTCAGCCATTTTGACAGCCCTAGTGTGTAATAAAGGATTAGTATGAGCAGTATGGCAGTATGTATTAGCAGTCCTCACACCTGGGTTGTGTTCACAGGTGAGTCCGGACAGAGGAGGACCGTCGCCCTGCTCTCCCACAGCTCCAGGACCACAGTATTTTGAAGGTAATCGCCGTGTCACGACTCTAATCTCTGAACAAGCGCTTTCACCATCTCAACATTCTTCAGCAGATTCAGAGCTCTTTTTTCTCAATAGGCTCCTGTGTTTTAGCCGTTCTTTGTTTTAATTCTGTTTGCTTGAGTCACTGCTGAATTAAGTTTATTGTCCAATATTTAGAAGACATTTTTGACAGTATGAGTGATGTGCTCAAACCTCTAGCACAGTGTTAAAGTCCTGCAGTGTTTGATCTGATGCACCATAAAACCAGAGTGTTTTCGTAAATCTGGTTGTCTGATGTTGTTTTGTCAGGTTCGTATCTGGCGGATGGCGGTGTGGTGAATCCAGATTATTACTTCACGACGGTCAGCTCCAGTTTCTCCATCTCTCCTCTCTGCACTGGAGACAGCGGACAAGAAATAAACGTCCCTTTAGAGCTGCTGAGACGCCTCTTACAGATGGTACACACTTACTGAGCTCCTCATAGCGTTTGGCAGAAAATACATAAGCGTGCATCCGAATATTGGTCTTTTGTGCAAATATGAGTTTTTAAAATAAAGCCTATGATATTTTTAGAGTAGAGCAGCTGATAGACAATTTAATACTCATTTGTACATGGTGAAGTTTGGTCATTTTTATTAGTTTATATATACAGTATATATATATATATATTTATATATATATGTGTGTGTGTATATACAGTATATATATATATTATGTGTGTGTGTATATGTATATATGTGTGTATATATATATAATATATATATAAACGAAAAAAATTTCTATAGATTACAATAACACTGTTTTTGTTTAACATTAACCATACTGAATGTTTTTACTATTTTCATTCAGAAATTGCTTGTAAATTTCACAAATAGTGAAAATTAATGTTTATTTTATTTATTATTTACTTGACAAAAATTATTTATAACACACCCTTCATTATATTTGCTGAATAAATTCCAAAACTGTGCCTGTTTGTCACGTCGTGTTTTTACTAAATATGATGCATTTCGTAGCATTTTTGCTTTCACCAACCATTTGTAAGGTGAAGAAGTCTTGAATTATCTCTTAGTCATCAGAAAAGCTTCCACAACACGATTCCTGTCTTCATCTGAGCCAGATTACAGCTATTTATTCAATTCTCAGCATATTTGACTCATTATTTTCTTTAATCCTGATTTCCTTTGCAGATTGCAAGTTAAATGATAAATGAGACTGCTTTTGTTATTTTGTATTTAAAATTATAATTTTTTTTAAATACAAATAAATTATTGAAAAATATATACTAACATATTTTTTAAGAAAAAAAATAAATAAATAAATGTCAAATTATTTTTGCACATTTCTTTTTTTTCCAATAATTTAAGTAAATAAAAAAAATGTTTGTTTGTGAAAAAAAGTCATCGAAATATTTTCTGAGCTGCACCATCAAATTACATAATATTAAGTTTTTTTTTGCAAATTAGCAGAAATTTTCTATCAAGATGCAGAGCAGTGTAATTCATTAAAATGAGATGTCAGTAGGAAAACTAACACTTCTGATAATTAACCAAGTGTCATTGGCCAATAATGATCCCCAAAATCTCCAAATATTGATTTATAACCCTGTTAATATCTCACTGTTGTTTCCGCAGGTGAAGGATTTTGTCTCCGATTCGTTCCTCAAGACTCTGGACGCTGTCGTGTCTGAGGTTACAGAGGTGAAGACACACGTTTCATTTAATAGGATTTGCACTTGACCTGCTGCATTAATATTTAATTAATATTTAATAAATTCACAAACCAGATGCTCAAGCCTGTTTGCTTGTTTTGTTCGTCCTGATTTCCCCCTTCCTTTATTTCCTCCATTAATGAAGGCAAATCCAGGCATGGATCTCTTCTACAAAGCCTTCAGCGACCCGCTGTACGTCAGCATGTTCAAGATGCTGCGAGACACGCTCTATTACATGAAAGGTTGCTGAAATCCAGCCATTATTTAGCTTAAATGAACACTTCTTTAATGTTTGTGTTTGATAATGTCTTTGAAGGCTCTTTGACCTTTGCTGTATGTGATCGTTTCATGTGAATCTCTGGTCAGATGTGCAGACGAGCTTCGTTAAGGAGGTTAATGAGTTCGTTCTGGAGCAGTTCAGCAGCAGCCAATCAGAGATCCAGAGGGTTCTCCGTGAGGAACGGTTGCCAGGGGAACCCAGTCCTCTCAAGCTCCGTTGTCATGCCAACGCAGCCTGTGTGGACCTCATGGTGTGGGCCGTCAAAGATGAGCAAGGTTTAGATCCTGTCAATCATTGCAGCACAAACACACACTGCAGCGTCTCCAGGTCATATAGTAGGATGCACCGGGGCATGTTGTCACACTCCCGTGGAGGTTTATCTGGTTGGGATTGTGTTATTATATTCGAACGTCAATTTCTATGTAGACACTTTGAAACTAAAGAATCTATGTAAACTCTGAAATCAAAACCCACTCTGTTTTGATCATGCACTTTTTTTGGTTTTATTATGAACAATTGATGAGTGTGCAAGTAAATAACAAATTATTAAATAAATAACGAAAATAAAAATAAATTATTCTTGAAAAAATATGCAAAAATGTTTGTCATTTAAAACAAATAAGAAAAATAATTTTTGAAAAACATGTAAGTGAACAAAAATAAACAAATATTTTTAGGAAACACATAAATAAAAATAAATTAATAGAAATAATATGCCAGAAATTCATTTGACATTTTTAAGTGCATTTGACTGCTTTTGTTATTTTGTATAAAAATAAATTATTGAAAAAATTACTTTAACAAATATAAATGAATTATTAAAAATGCCAAAAAAAGTAAAGAAAAATAAATTGTTTGTGAAAAAACGTCATGGAAATGTTTAGTAATAATAATTAAAAAAAAGACAAATGATTATTAAAGAGTAAAAAAAAGTAAAGAAAAATAAATTGTTTGTGAAAAAACGTCATGGAAATGGTTAGTAATAATAATTAAAAAAAAGACAAATGATTATTAAAGAGTAAATGAAAAATGTTGCCTTGGCAACTAACTGAATTAAAATGAAATTTTATAAAACTGAAATAAAAATAAATTTAGGCTAAATAGAAATATTAAAAAAACTAATAACAATTACTAAAACTTAATCTAAAATGAAAATCATAACAAAATATATGAAATATATATGATATATTATATGAATATATAAAAAAAGTATTATTAAATACTATAATAGTATATAAATAATACTAAAATATCAGTGATCAACAGTCAAGTAGGCATTTAGTCATTGTTTTAGGCTGCTTTTGTTGGTAATGTAGCAAAAAAAACTGAAATTGCTGCAAATTCACATCAAGTCTGGGTCACTTTTCAGCATCCAGTTAATAAGATCCTGTCATTGTCATTAATGTCAGTAATAAATGTGTCACATCTGGCTTGGAGTTGGTGTCTGCGTTCTGGAAAGTGCTGCAAAAAGTTTGCACATTACTGAATAAAATAATTCATTTTGTTTTCTCTTGCTGTTCCTCTTTCAGGAGCTGAGAATCTATGCACTAAACTGTCAGAGAAACTTCAGTCCAAAACCTCCAGTAAAGTGATCATCGCTCACATGCCACTGCTCATCTGCTGCTTACAGGTGA
>NW_015627296.1:0-2399 GCF_001515625.1 Sinocyclocheilus rhinocerous
TCAACAAAAACCTTTATTTTGTGGAAAACACAGTGATCAAAATTATAGAACAGAAACAATTGTTGCATGAAAGACGATTACAACTAAAATTTTGGAGGGTTACAAGCTGTCAGAAATTAGTAAGAAGTGTAGAGGCCCCTGCTTTGAATGACTACTAGTTTAGACTAGTTTAGAATGACTACTAGTCCTCTAGACCAGTGTTTCTCAACCGGGGGTACGCGTACCCCTAGTGGTCCGTCACGTAATTGCAGGGGGTGCGCTGAATCATTACAAAAATGTTTAAGACATTTTTTTTTTATTATCATAAACTGACACGTTATTTTATTGTATATTGACATTGATATAATTATCAAAACCAGTAAATTTTAGGTTAAAGTTCAAGTTACTGTAGGTGTGTTTTATATTTGCCGCCATTTTTAAACATTCGCGTGAACAGCTCATAACAGCTCTTTGGAGAACAGAGCAGCCACTATGAACTGGTAGGCCTGTCACGATAATTACTACGACTTATCACATGATATATGGACATTCCCAAGATAAGTTTTAGTATATTGCCCATTGTGTTTAAATGGGTGTTTGTTTACATGAAAAGTTAATTTCACCAATATTTTAGCCGATCGCACTGCCTCTGTCATCTCGTCTGCTCTCTGTGTGTGAGGTAGAGGCGGGGCTCAGGCTGCTCCACACACACACTCATATACACACAGTGTTTCCAATTTAGCGACTTTGTCGCTAGATTTTGTGACTTTTCAGACCCCCTTAGCGACTTTTTTCAACAACAAAAAAAGTGCCTAGCGACTTCTTGGACAAACCTTATTTAGTCTCTGAGACCCAGGGGTACTGCCGCGCGAGCGCGAGGTCTTGTTTTCTCAGCGGGCACACACCTCTCTGCGTCTGATCTGTTCAGCGAGCGGCAGCGAGGAGCAGTGCTTTCAGTTAAAATAGATATTCTGTCGCTTCTAACTCTATTTTACATGCAAATATAGCCGAAATCACAGCACAGCCATTGTCTTTATCTTATGTGTATTTGATTTCATTAGACGACGTCTCGATTATAAATCAGGATTTTAGTGCAGATTAACATCTTGTAAGGGAGAGCTGGTTAGTCTTAATGGGCTGCGTTTCAGTCACTATTTCATATTCATCCCGTTTTCTGACAACAGAAACAGTTAAATATATCAATGAAAACAGCTCTGTTGAGAATTTGACTGCATTTGAGAGGCAAGACAATACGACGCACTGACGTCATGAATATGCTAATTGGCGTATGACGCCATTGAGCGACATTTAGCGACTTTTCAAGCAGGCTTTAGCTACTTTCCATTGAAAGAAGTTGGCAACACTGTATACACAGAGAGAGAGAGAGAGAGACAGAGCTGACTGCGGAAATGAGGGTGTGCAATTACCTGGTTCTTTCTTTCTTCAGGTCAAGTCATATAATCATGAAAAAACATCAGTTTGCCATCAGCTGTCAGAAGATGAAAGTGTTATCTTTGTCTTAGTATCCTTTCAGCACTTAAGGGGCATTGATCTCTATGAAGTGAAACATCACCTTCAGTGTTACCCATGTGATGCTCTGATTGTCGATTGAACCTTATAAAATGGCACTCAAAGTTAAATTAATTTCAACACCTTGTTTCATTCATGAATGAATCAGTTTTTAAGCGTATCCGTTGAATGAATGGTTTTTAATGATAACTCCCTTGTAAAGTCAATCCATTGCCACCACCTGCCTGCGTAACAATGACTGACAGCCCAGCACTGATACGGAAACATCACTATATAGTCAGTGGCATAAAATGGTCTTAAAATGACAATAATATTGTTTCTCGCAATTATTTCTGGGGTGGTATATCACCAAATAAAAAATGGTTTGAGGATGGTTTGAGATATTATGGGGGCCCAGTACTCAAAAAAGGTTGAGAACCACTGCTCTAGACTACTAGAGGACATCACTAGTTTCTCACACTGCGCTGGCGTGATCTTGGTCCACTCATCTTCCAGTCTCTTCCCCAGTTCGGTGACTGTAGTGGGTTTCTTAGCCATAACGTTGTTGCCAAGGATTTTCCAGAGGTTTTCAGTTGGGTTTAGATCAGAACTCTGGGCCGGCCATTTCATTATCTCAATGTTCTTAGCTTCAAGGAACTGCTTTACCCGTTTTGCAGTGTGTTGGGGGCTTTGTCTTGCATGAAAATTGCAGGCTGATTGGGAGATGCTTGCAGGGAAGGTACCGCATTTTGCTGAAGGAGGTTCTGATAAACGCTTGCAGGGTACCGCATTTTGCTGAAGGAGGTTCTGATAAACATTTGCATTCACTCTGCCGTATAGCTGCACTGTATAAGAGGCACAACTCGTGCTGCAGAAAACATCCCCCAAACCATGACACTTCCTCCTCCACC
>NW_015627297.1:0-136 GCF_001515625.1 Sinocyclocheilus rhinocerous
TGCCTAGTAAGCGCCCTCCAGTGTCCGTGCCTAGTAAGCGCCCTCAAGTGCCCGCTACTCCAGAGCGCCCTCAAGTGCCCACTCTTCCAGAGCGCCCCCCAGGATTCCTAGATTTCCCCAAGAAATTATTTTTTTT
>NW_015627297.1:268-595 GCF_001515625.1 Sinocyclocheilus rhinocerous
CACGGAGGATCCGCCATGGCCTCCTGAGTCCCCTGATCCGCCATGGCCTCCTGAGCTCCCTGCTCCGCCATGGCTCACTGAACTGTCTGCTCCGCCATGGTTTCCTGATCTGCCCTGGAGGCTCTCCTCGTCTCCGCCCTGTTCCAGTCCTGCACCAGCCTCCAGGGCGCCCGCCCCCCTCCCCGATGGTACCGGGAGGGGGGCGATCTGTCACCTGTGTGTTTCCGTTTAATTTCTGTTTGCCCCATTTTGGTCTAATTCCTGTTTTCTGTTCTCGTAATCAGTTAATCTTTGTTCATTTAGATCACCTGTGTTGTGTTAATCATC
>NW_015627298.1:0-3888 GCF_001515625.1 Sinocyclocheilus rhinocerous
CTTTACAGTGGGAGACATTGTTGTCATCATGGATCCTGTAGCTCCGCGTGGATCCTGGTTGTTGGGAAGAATAATCAAAGCCTACCCTGATAAAGGTGGATTTGTCTGATCAGTCCAACTTAAGACAAAAACAGGCCAGTTGGATAGGCCTGTATCCAAAATGTGTCTATTGCTGGAAGCAGAGAACTGAAGCTGATTCAGAGTTTCCATATAAATACTTTTATGGCTCCTTTCATGTCTATATAAAGTGTAATTGTAAATGTATATTATTACAATTATGGGGCCGGGGTGTAGGAGCCAAATGTAATTTTTAACCACTAGATGGCGGTGTGGAATGGGAGGAGTTGGTGTATGTCACATGACATTTAAATCCTCATGGTTGTGTGTGTGGAGAGGGTAACAGGTGGCGGGAATACATGGTTCTTACCATATCCTAAGGTCCATTGAACCATGAATCCACGTGTTTATTGTAAGCTGCATTTCTTTCATTAAATGAACAAAGCAAGAGATGTATTTTTGCATGGACAATGACTTTATTTCCAACTTATGAGTAAAGAACTTCTTACCACCTGTTCCTGCGTGGTTAGGAAGCCATCACAATAACTGACACAACAACAACAAAACAATTGAACAAAAAACTGATAAAGACAAAAAGTAGCCACTGATAATATCTAAACATGTATCCAAATCCAAATGTAATTAATTTAATTTATGTGTGATGACAATTTCTTAGCAACTAGGGATTGTTACATAGAGCTATACAGGCATCCAGTGGCTATAATGGTATTACACTGATGTCTGAAAATAAATTGTATATATATATAAATATTTAAATATATTAATATATACAATATGTTTTATATATATATATATATATATAAATAACCTATATACAAAAATTATTTGGAAATGTATCAATGTTGTTATTTAAGATTTGAGTGTTTACATAATCAGTTTTATGTTGTGTTGTATGTAACAGCGTGTCAAAATGGCTAGAAACACCCCTGGTTCCACTTTTCCCTTAGATTCTGTATCTGATTCTGTAGATGATATTGAAAGGTTAGTCACACAGTTTAGCATTAATTTGATGTTCAAATCATGATGTAACCTCACCTGCACACTTTATAAATAATATTTAAATGTACACACAAGCTGGATTAACATTTAAAAACATCAAAACATAGATAGTGCACATTTTCCATTAATCTTATGTTCAGGTGTCAAATCTTTGTAAACCACTGCATGTTTAACAAGATTTGAGTTCAAACAAAACTGAAAATAACACAGGTGAACATGGAATATTTGGCACCTTCTACTAGATGTAACCAAGCGATATCCAATGATCAGCTGGATTCCGACTACGCCACTGGGGTTAGTTACCCACGGAAATAATTAAACACAGCAACACAAGTTCTATAGCTAGTGAATGAAGAACAGAGACGTGACCTCAAAGAACACCATCAGTACTGAAATCTCTGAGTAAGAGTAAGTACTAACTTCACATTTATAACCATCTAAAAAGAGAGGATCACAATTTTAAGATGTCTAGACTTTAAGTCAAATATTCAAATCATAACCCACAATTCCTGAATGCAAGATCAACCAAACCTGCGGGAAGAAAAGAAGAAGTCACTGGGCCAAAGACCCACAACCTCAAGAGCACACACACCACACGTGCACTAACGTGCACCAACCAACAAATTTAAAAAGGTGTAGTGAATAATACAAATAACTCTACACTCTCAAATCAATACCCATGCAGTGCAGGAAACCTCACGCCACATGCAGTAGAGGAAAGACCCAGATGACCCCAGAGGAAAGTACTCCCACGCAGGCTGGCTCCTAGAATATAGAAAAATGGGTTAAAAACTCCCCTTTTCTCCACACATCATATAGACCCCTAGCGGTTGGTACAAACAGGAAGGATCAAACGTCAGGAAATCACTCAACCTGCCAACCTTTGCGCTATTTATAGGACAAAATAAATACCTATGCTCCACCCCATACACCATCCTTATTATCCACTCGGTCACATAAAGAGTAGTGTGATCAGGGCCGCTTTAAGACTGCACTGGGCCCCGGGGCTATGACTTACTGCAGGGCCCCCATCACAATAATGATAAATATATATAAATCAATGGTCTCCACTGTATATAATTAATATACATTCATTCATATTTATTTTACAAAAGTGATTCAGTCAAGGACAGTAAGTGATTTTCTTTTTTTGATGTTTGATTTATTCACACAAATGGCAACAGCAGCTATATTAGGCTGCTTTAGAGGAATAGTTCACTCAAAAATGAAAATTATGTTGTTGTTCTAAACCTGTATGAGATTCCTTCTGCTGTACAACAATACAGGTAATCAGACAGTTGCTGGGCCCCCATGACTTCCATATGAAAAAAATACACTATTGGAGTCAATGGGGACCAGAAAATGTTTGCGATCATTTTTCAAAATATCTTCTTTTATATTGAGGAGAACAAAGAAATTCATAGAGGTTTAGAACAATTTGAGTTTAAGTATATGATGACAGTATCTTCATTTTTGGGTGAACTATCCTTTTAAGATCTCATCATATACACTGTAAAACATTTCAAGTTGGTTAAACTTAGAAACGAAAGTTCAGCTGCTGCCTTAAAAATGTGAGTAAACTCAACATAAAGATATTCTTTGTTTCAACTTGAAAAGCTGTGTTTTACAAGTTATTGTGCTTGAACACCTGCTGTTATTGAGAATTACAGAGGATCAGATGTTGAAGTTGTATTGGTTAAAACAGTGGTTCCCAAACCTGTCCTGGAGGCCCCCCTGCCCTGCACCTTTTGTATGTCTCCCTTATCTAACACACCAGATTCCACTCATTAGCTCGTTAGTAGAGACCGCAAGAACTAAATTGGGTGTGTCTGATTAGGAAGACATACAAAATGTGCAGGGCAGGGGGTCCCCCAGGACAGGTTTGGGAACCACTGGGTTAAAATGATGCCACCATCATGGAGATCAGTGTTTACTTTAGTTGGGCTCTTAACCCTTGACTTCCAGCATTAGATCTCTCTCTGTAACTATGCATGTGGTGTTGTAAAGCAGAGACATCAGTGCTGTTCAGTAAACTTTTAGCTCATTTATGAGATAGTCATCATGAGCTAATCAGATTACAATCAAAGAAACTTTTTTTTTAATATATATATATGTAGATTTTCCATAATCAACCCTGAGAAACTACAGCATGCAAACAAAGTGTACACACACACAGACATCAAGAACCAGCATATGAATCTCAACAATGGTGAGAATCAACTAAATGCTTCATACTGCTATGCATGCTGGGTAACACCATAGTAAAAACTCCCATGATGCACTGCAGTATGAAAAATTATTGTCACCACTGTTGAGGATCGTATGATAAGTGTTCATGTCTAAAAGCCTGAGCCAATATTACTCTTTTTTTTTTTCAATATTGGAGCATTATGGTAACATTTGTTTAATATGACTTTTTTTTTTTTTGCAGTTCAGTAATAGCTGAATGTCAGTCAACAATCGAAATAGAAAGACCACTTCATAATGTTCAATCATCATGAGTTATAAGCAGAAAGTGTAAGCTCATCTGCTACTTCAAGGTTTGATTTAGCAATGCACAAATGTTTGCGATGAAACAATATTGCAATGCTTAGAAGCAAATTACTTTGAATTACTAAAAGGGTCAAGAGCCCAACTAAAGCAAACACTGATCTCCATGATTGTGGCATAATTTTAACCAATACAACTTCAACATCTGATCCTCTGTAATTCTCAATAACAGCAGGTGTTCATCACTATTGGGCTGTCATGTTTTACAGTGTTGGCTAATCCAGGATCTCATATAGCCTAATACTACACATGCTTTATCTT
>NW_015627299.1:0-17817 GCF_001515625.1 Sinocyclocheilus rhinocerous
CAAGTGCTCACACTGTGAAAAGAGCTTCAAACGGTCAACACATCTTCAAATACATGAGAGGATCCACACTGGAGAGAAGCTGCACACATGTGATCAATGTGGGAAGAATTTCAAACGAAAAGATAAACTTCATGATCACATGAGGATCCACACTGGAGAGAAGCCATACACATGTGATCAGTGTGGGAGGAGTTTCACACAAAGAGGAAACCTTATTGCACACAAGAAAACCCACAGTGGAGAGAAGCCATATACGCACGTTTCTCAGACCATTAATCCACTGTAATCTCTCATTTCATTTAAGATGATTGTCATGCGCTCTTGAATACAGGGTGGTCTCTTAGCTCTGTCGTCATTCATGACAATGGCTGCACATCTGCGCTGAGCAAACATGAGTTACGAGCAGATTACAATCCCTATTCAAACCCTGCGTAATCTTGGGTAATCAGCATCAGCCTACTGTGCAGTCCACCCATGTACCATAAAGCATATCATTAAGGTTTAGGGTTTATGGCTCGGTGCTTGTTCAGAGGATGACCTATTGACAAACAGACAGATTGCATGGCAACTACATCACCTCAATGTCATTTCCTGTCCCTGTGCAGAAGGGGTTTACTGTCTCGCAGGTTTAGCAACAGCACACTTTTTTAAGGAAGGCAAACACCTCAAAAATAAAACGAATACATTTAAAAAATGAAAATGTATTTTCAATTATTAATTATCAAATTCATTTATCTTTATAATAATGGTCCTTAACATAGGCTTCATTTTTGTTCTTTTGTTCTTCTTCTTCTTCTTTTTTTTTTGAGATTTTAATGACAATTTCATCTGCATTTCACATGACTGTGATTCAAAAATAGACATTAAAATTAAATAAATAAAATGTAGTACCGTATTGGCCCGAATATAAGATGACCCTGATTATAAGACGACCCCCCCTTTTTCCAGATGTACCTTTTGGAAAAAGGCTTTTTAAAAACCAAATCTTGTTTTTTCTCAGTAAAACACATTTTGTCTTCAATTATTTTCATATTGCATATTTTTCCTATTTTAATTTTTGTTTTGAAAGTATGGTAAAAACTGGTAAAATGTACCAACAATCACATTTTAAAAATATACACTTTTTGATATACCATAAAAAAAAATAAAAAAAACTGGTAGCCCATCTGAATTAGGACATTTAGGCTATCCATCTAATAGTAGCCTACCAAAGTCTTATTAACAGTAGAAGTTAAATCTTACTGTAGTCTTCAAATCTGGGTACTGTCTTACGTTTTAAAATCACAAAGGGAGTTTGGTCCCATCATGCTAACGTGACAGTCAGGATTCATGCAGCTGTAAGGTTTTCTTTTTCTTTTGTTTTTATTCGCGATCTTTACAACACGCATTACATTACGTATTTCATGGCACACTCATTTTATGCGTATTTGGCGCCACCTATTGTTGTGGGTGTATTGTTGACATGTCAAAGTCTAGACCCTGAATATAAGACGACCGCGTTTTTTCAGATGTATTTCCAAGAAAAAAACATCGTCTTATATTCGGGTCAATACGGTAATCAGGCAAAATATTTAACATTTTATGCTCATTTTGAGCAGCAAATACGTATTGTATAGTTGTTTAGTTGATGTTTCTCACTAAGCAACTGCATGCAGTGTAAGATGACGTACAGGTTTGAGCCAGGCATGAATCATTTTAACACCTAATTTTTTTTTTCATAATTAACCTCACCTATATAAATATACAGCATCACACCATCTTCTTTCAGCCTAAAGTAATGACATATATGTATGGTTAAGGCTGATTGGCCTCTCACCAATGAGAAACCTTTCGGCACGACCATTTCTCTGACGTGCAGTAGCTGTCTCTTAAACTAGAAAGAAGCAGGTTAGAAATAAAATCAATAAACAGAATATTTAGAAATTATGGGAACAGCATTGAGACACATAAACCAAATGTAAACATTTGTATCAAATACAGTCAGCAGTGGGTAAGGGAAGAGTATCAGGTTGGAGCAGAACTGAGGAGAACATAATTACAAGGTTGAACAGTAGCTACAATGCATTTAATAAGCAAACATCCAACAGATCTGTGAGGTATGTGACGTTAATGAATCAGTTGAACATGTTATAATGTACTGTAGGAAATATACTGTGGAAAGAAATTAGTTAAAGAACGAATTAGAGAATATGGGTGAGTTTACAATTAAGAATTTATTAAATCCAGGTAGAAATATAATACCATTTATGTTACAATATTTGGGAAGTACTGGTTTGCACAAGTGAATATAAGTATGTTTTTTTTTTTGTAATCTAAATCCTGCCAAGAGGGCTGAGGGTGGACAGAGGAGCTGAACACGCAGCGCTGGATGAAGCTCTACGAAGACTCTAAACGGGTACAAGACTCAAGGGTGATTGAATGTGGGTTGTTAGGCAAATCAGGATTGTAGATAGAGGCTGCGTCCGAAATGGCATACTCAATGAGTAGGTACTTAATTTCAATAAGTACTTACTTAACGAGTGCTAAAAGAGTATGTACTTGTTGGATTACAAATTTATAAAATGTTATATCTAGGTTCCAATGTAATAGTAAATAAACTGAAAAAGTTATGTACATTGTATTTAGCATTTAAGGTAAATATGATGACATCAGACAAATGATTCTCTTAAGCAAAGTTTGTAGCAAGAGGTTCCTGTTCTCTTATTGGTAGTCAAATGAACCAGATTACTGAGACTATCACCTTTTGTTTGTAATGGCTCTTGGTGCCTCTGCCCCAGTCTTTGAGTAGTTATGCTGAATATAAACTACAATGTATCACTGCCTTAGTTAGACTTGGATGACTGCAGCGACGCACAGCGAGTCCTCAATAAAGAGCAACTTCTGTATGAAAGATATCCCAACGTCTCCTGGTCTCTGCTTCGACGAGGAAAAAGTTTCCTACATACTCTACAGCCAAATCTCGTTGAGTCTGAATGCGATCCGGACTTCATCCGCCATGTTGACGTTATCATGTGACCTATGACGTTAACAAGTGCAACAACTTGAAAGATATGAGCGACAGGTTTAATTAATCTATCTGTAAATATTTTGATGTTGATTAAATTTGCTCATTTTGTGGTTTTGTTGAAGAAACAGCTGCCCTTTTATTGTGATTGTAGTATAACCAATACAGAGTTCAGGCATGAAACTCTAGAGGGCACAGTCTGATAGGTCTAACTCAATCTGTCCTAATGACATCATTATCACATGGCACAGCTGATTGGTTTTCTCCTGTATCGGTAGCCAATGAGCTCGCTGCTCAACATTCAAGATGACTGCAGCGACGCACAGCGAGTCCTCAATAAAGAGCAACTTCTGTATGAAAGATATCCCAACGTCTCCTGGTCTCTGCTTCGACGAGGAAAAAGTTTCCTACATACTCTACAGCCAAATCTCGTTGAGTCTGAATGCGATCCGGACTTCATCCGCCATGTTGACGTTATCATGTGACCTATGACGTTAACAAGTGCAACAACTTGAAAGATATGAGCGACAGGTTTAATTAATCTATCTGTAAATATTTTGATGTTGATTAAATTTGCTCATTTTGTGGTTTTGTTGAAGAAACAGCTGCCCTTTTATTGTGATTGTAGTATAACCAATACAGAGTTCAGGCATGAAACTCTAGAGGGCACAGTCTGATAGGTCTAACTCAATCTGTCCTAATGACATCATTATCACATGGCACAGCTGATTGGTTTTCTCCTGTATCGGTAGCCAATGAGCTCGCTGCTCAACATTCAAATATATGACTAGTGTTTGCTGTAGCAGTTGCAGCTTGCTTCAGAAACCCTCCACCTTCCCCAGCTCCACCTGTATAGATCATTAACATTGTCATGTACTAATATTACCATGCCAATCCCTCCCATGGTTGTCATGACAAATACATTTTATGTTGATTTAAGTTTTTATATTTCTAACCAGGCCCGGATTGGCTAATCGGGAGCACCGGGAAAATTCCCGGTGGGCCGGTCTGTTTTTTGGCCGTGAGGCCGGTACTGTCATGCCACTGCTATGGGGTTGAAATATGGATTTTTATGGATGGTATTTAAGGCATCAAAGAAGCGTCCCGTACGAAAGTTATAACACAGTTTGTCCTCAATTGAATTCTCAATTGATAATTAATAATTATTTTAGCGCAAAATATTGTTTTATTTGTGAACGTAGCCAGTTGATGAAGACTTTAAGACCAAGCGGAATCCTCTGCCGGCTGCTCCTGTTTCACAGCAAGCAGGACTCGCACTTATGTCCGCGATTTGATTTTGGTAAATCAGTTTGGGCGAATGCAATTTATTGATCATGAGCCCAAAATTTAGCAAGGCAGGAAAACATTTAATCTACCTGAGGGGAGACATCTTTCACTACTGTAAGTTAAGGCTGTTAAATAGAGAGGAAAATACATTTTTAAAATTTTAACTTCTAGCGCATTCTTAAACTTGGACCTCATTTTATTGAAGTAGAAATCCATACACCAGAATTAGCCCACACTCAGCCCACAAGTTTTCTTTAATTGAAAAATATGCATTTTAATTCATTCATAGGCTGTATGGTTGCAATAATAGCCATTTTAGTTCAAAGAATTTAAGTGCATAGACGTTTCATAGACGTTCGGTTGTTATGCTTTCAAATTTCTTGCCATTTGTATGTATGTAATTTCACAGTATTTTCACCTCCTAAATTACTACACTACTTGTGCAGTCACGATTTTATAATGGGACAATTTACTCAGGCCGATGACTTTTTTTTGTATTAGAATATAGGTTAAGCAAAACAAATGTGATTATTTCTGAGAACTTTTTAACTGCAGGCAGACATTATGGTTAGGGATGTCCCGATCAGGTTTTTTTGCCCTCGAGTCCGAGTCCGAGTCATTTGATTTTGAGTATCTACCGATACCGAGTCCCGATCCGATACTTCTATAATACATAAAAAAAGAATAAAGAAGAGCGAAAAAACAGATCCAGGATGTTCCTTATTTTTTATTTAATTCACCTTATTTTAACATTCAACAACTCTGTTAACAAACAGAGCACTTCTGTGAGGTAGCTTGAACAATCAAGTAATAAATAACATAAATTCTTCACTTTTGGACTTTAGTGCAACAGTAAATATAAAAAAAGTCTAATATAAAAACAAATAGCACCTCAACTTAAAATACCCTAGGCAGGCATGTAAACAAATAAAAAAATAAAAGTGCCACAGTGTTTGCAAAGCCAGTAATGTGCTTTTAGGAACTGCACTCCTAACTCTTACTGTCATCACAGTAGTAAGTTTCACAGAAGGAAATGTATGTTTTTCTTAATGAAAACTAACATCTCTACCTTGTCAGGTTTGAGCCTGTTTCTGTTCTCATCAAGGACATTTGCAACGGCACTAAAAAGTCTCTCACTGTCCACAGAGCTGCAGGGGGCACTGAGATACTGGGTTGCAACAGCAGCCATAGAGGGAAACTGATTAGCATGTTCTTTCCAGTACTGAAGTGGGTCGCTTTTCTTAGGGGTGTTTTTTTCTGAGAGGTAGGTCTGCACTTGAGTTTCTGCTGATGTGGTACTCACGGACCGTCCCTGTGACTGCCTCTCTTGTAAGATTTCCTCAAAGGCGATGTCCAGGCTACTACATGCTTCATGATGTGGTGCCTTGCTCACTGGCTCTGCTGCAGCCTCATTTTCCTCTGGCACTGCACTGACAGCCCTCCTCCCCTCTGTCTTTGCCACCTCCTGGATAAGGTGTTCCTTTGCAAGCAACAGGTTGGCTGACTTTGTGAAAAAGCTAGAAACAGATAAAAGTAACACACAATTCAAAACAATAAGACAAGAAGAGACACCACATAGCACAGCTCTTCAGTTAGGCAACTGCCTACACATGTACTCAATTAATAAACAATAAAAAAATCTAACCTTAGAACTAAATTACCCAAAACTAAATTAGAAAGGAAGTAAAAAATAAATTGGCTTAATACTGGTGTCTGGTGATGACTTGACTTTATATAAACATGATGTACAAAAGGTGCATTTTAATTTTACTATACTTGCCCATCTTTGTATCTGGGATCTAGAAGAGTGGCTCAGTTTCAACATCAGCAAAGCGCTTCTCCACTGCCTCCAGCAGAGTCCTCTTCATTGTTTTTATTCCCTGGTCATCATCATCCTCCCGAGACAGAACACGTCTGAGGACTAATGAGTGAATGAATGACTTAATGAATGCATGGGATTATAGTTTGTTTCAAACAACATCAATAAATGTTACAGTATAAAGTAATAAATAAAAATACAAATTACCTGTTATGGCAGGGATCACATCAGCTGCAGTTGCAGTCTCCCTGCTCACATCCCTGGTCAGCTCTTCAAAGGGGGATAGCACATCAGCAGTCTTATTCATCAGCTCCCACTGGTGAGCTGTCAGTGTTGCTGGTAGAGTGCGCTCAGCTGCAAAGACACTAAGAGCACGTTTTTGTTGCAGTAGGCTCTGCAGCATGTAGAGGCTGCTGTTCCATCGTGTCTGCACATAAGAGAACATGATTCACTTTATTTTTGTGCAAATTAGGTGCAGAGCACGTAATGTATTAGTAGCTTACTAAATCAAGTGTATGGGAAATAATAATAAAATAGAAATACATTAAAGAATGTTACGAGGAATCTCACCTGTACATCTTGCTGTAGGCGCTTGATATCCATATTTAGGTCCATCTGTATGTCTTCTAGTCGAGAGTAGGCCAACGGGGAGTGTTTAAAATGGCCTACAATCTTCCTTGCGTTGGCCAGGGTCTCTGTCACGCTGCGCTGAGACAGCAGGCCCTCATGCACACAGAGTTGACAGGAATGGGCGACACAGCCCACACTCGGCACCCCCATATCCCTCATAGCTTTCTTCATATTTGCCGCGTTGTCACGCAAAATTACGTGGACCGTTGCTTGTCAATTCCCCAGTTGTTTAGCATCTTTTCCATCGATTGCTGGATGCGCTCTGCGGTGTGCGATCCGCGAAATTCCTGGACATGTAGGGTCGCACGGCGTAAAACAAAACTTGAGTCAATCCATTGTGCGGTAAGGCTTAGTAGAGACATGGGAGCTACGGACGAACTCCAGATGTCTGTGGTGAACGAAACATGGGGTACATCTGATAACAGGACAAGTAGTTTGTCAGAAATCTTCTTATAAAGGGCTGGCAGAGCTTTCTCGGTGAAATAGTGGCGAGACGGCATTTCAAATCGAGGTTCTACGTGCTCCATAAGCATAAGAAATCCAGGGTTCTCTACAAAGGCGAATGGCAGGTCACTCATTGCGATCATTTGTGCTATCTTGGCTGTGATGTCCTGCGCCTTCGCGCTGTCACGGGGCATTTTTTCTCTCCTCTTCAAACTCTCCTGCAGCGTGAGCTGACTCGTCTTCGGCTGGGTTGCCTGGGTAAACTCGCTGTATTGTGTCGGGTGTTTGTTTTTGAGGTGCCGTATCAGGTTTGTTGTGTTAAATGTAGCCTTTTCCTTTCCACCTCTTGCAATCCCAAGTTTACATATCTCACAGTTTGCTATGGCAATGTTGTTGTCATCAACTTTATAATACCTCCAGACCGCAGACATACTCGCGCTTTCCGCTTCAAGCTGCTTCCGTGTTCTACTTTGCCGGCATTTAACCAATAGCGTCTCTGCAAATGTTGGGTCTGATGGCAGCTGAGTCCAACGGGATACCTTTTGGCCTGCTGTACATGAGACCCCTGCAGTGGTGGCTCAGGACCAAGGGGTTTTCCCCGAGGGGGAACCCGCTTTGCATGATCAAGGTCATGCGGCAATGCTTACATGCCTTAGACATGTGGAGGAAACTTTGGTTCCTGTCTCAGGGCCCGGTGTTGGGGGCTCCTTGTCGTTGCGTAACGCTAATGACAGATGCCTCCCTCATGGGCTGGGGAGCAGTCATGAATGGCCGCTCCGTGGGGCTCCATCTTTCACCCCCGCCTGGAGTTATGGAGACTGTGGGTGTCTCTTCTTGGTGCGACAAACATCAGCTGGATCCAGTTAACTGCAGGTTGGTTCAGTGCTGGACTTCCTGCAGGAGCAGTTCTTCACAGGGTTATCCCCTTCTACCTTGAAGGTATACGTGGTGGCTATAGCTTCTTACCACGGCCCTCTTGGTGGTCAGTCATTGGTAAGGAACCCTGTTACACGTTTCCTCCGTGGTGCGCTGAGGCCTCCGGCACGCTCTAGAGTCCCGCCATGGGATCTGGCCGTGGTTTTGGAGGTGCCCTGTGGAGGAAGTCGGACCAGTTTTTCGTCTGTTATGGTTCTCCTAAGAAGGGTCTTCCTGTTACTAAACAGACACTTAGCAGGTGGATTGTGGATGCTATTTCCTCAGCCTACGAGTCCTCTGACCTCCCCTCTCCTCTTGGGGTCAGGGCTCATTCTACTCAAAGTATGGCAGCCTCCAAGGCCTTCTTTTCAAGTGTTTCTTTGCTTGACATCTGTAACGCTTCGGGCTGGTCCATGCCGCTTACTTTTGTGAAGTTCTACAACCTTGACATTCATGCCACTCCTGGCTCCTTTGTTCTCCCGCCTTAGCTGTGCTCTTCCACACTAGGCAGGGATTTGCAAGCATGGCCGCATGGGCATACTCGTTCCCAAAGCGTTTCAACGCAACGTGAGTTCCTGAAGGGGAACGACTCTAGGTTACGTATGTAACTATGGCTCCCCGAGGGAATGAGATGCAGACATTGTCAAAGTTACTAAAACAGCATGTCCTTTTATACATAGGATTATTTTATTATTATATATAAGATTATTTTGATTTGTTTTTCCATATCCACATCCATATTTATTTGAGCGGTACCATTTTTAAATGGTAGTTTTCTATATAACATCAGGGATGCAGAGCACATTAGTACGGCCTCTGACGCAGCTGACTGACATCTTGTCCTTTTGTTGCGTTGCGTAAAATAATATAATTTACAACACATTAAAGACTTTATAAATTAAATAAAATGTATACAAACCTTTATTTCCCAGAAAGAGTGCACCAAATCTGCGGCAGCGCTGAGAGCTGCTCTCTCCTGTGGACTTAAAAAGCCTGTGCTCTCAGCAGCTCCGTTGTTGATTAGTTTCACCGGAGACAGGGTCAACCCAGCGGTTAGGTAGAAAAAAATAACCCAGCTTTAAAATGACCCAGCACCTGGATAAAAATATTAAAAATAACCCAATAAAATGACCCAACAAGCTGAGCCCAGCATTTGGGTTAAAAAATAGCCCAGCACCTAGGTAAAAATATTAAAAACAACCCAATAAAATGACCCAACAGGCTGAACCCAGCATTTGGGTTAAAAAAAAAATAACCAAGCATTTTTTAGAGTGTAGTAACCAGTATAGTTGTTTTCAACAATTGTTGTTTTAACAAATCAAAGGTGGTTTGAGAAACATTCATACTAATTGTGAACATCAGGATGTCAGAATAAATATTATCTGAACGGTTTCATTTTTATATTTATATCTGGTTCACAGTTTTTGCAACCATATTTTTACAATTTTTTAAATGTCACAAGTCTGACTTATAAAATGTAGTTAATCAAGCATTTAGTAATAATTCTCACTACCAAATCTGTGCCTGTAATGTTTTAAAAATAATAATTGGATAATAAATGTACTGAATTCAAATGAATGCATCGAAATGTTTATACTTTTCTACTGTTTTCTCAGGTTTCACGTGTCCTTTTCCTTTCACATTTTCAAGATTTACTGAAAACTTTTTTTAATGAACTTTTTTACTTTAATTTTAGAACTAATAAAAGAAAACAAGGAGATTCAAGAACTGATTGAAGAGGGGGAGAGCCATCATGTGAAAACTGAAGAAATATCCTGGAGTTCTTCATTGAAAAGAAGAGATGAAACATGTTTTCCGTGTGAAAAGACTTTCACAATAAAAGGAAACCTTACGAAACACATGAATATCCACACTGGGGAGTCACATGTGGTCAATGTGGGAAGAGCTTCAGATTAAAAGCTACCCTTAACAAACACATGAATATCCATGCTGGGGAGACGCCGTACACATGCGGTCAATGTGGGAAGAATTTCAGACAAAAAGGAAACCTTAAACACATGAAAATCCATGTTACTCATTCAAGAGAAAGACTAGATAACTGTGACCAAAGCAGTAGAACATTTGCTAGGGCAGATTTACTGAAAGACCACCTGAAAGTTCATAAAGGAGAAGCCTTATGTGTGTTATTTATGTGGAAAGAGTTTGTCAGATGTTTGCATTAAAGATACACCAGAAAAGACATAGCAGTGTGAAGGATCATGCTTGCTCTCAGTGTGGGAAGACTTTTTTTTTTTTACAGATGCTGAACTGAAAGTGCACAAGACAGTTCACACTACAGAAACACCTTACAAGTGTTCACACTGTGACAAGAGATTCAAAAGGTCAACACATCTACAAAATACATGAGAGGATCCACACTGGAGAGAAGCCGTATCACTGCCATTCATGTGGGAAAAGATTCACTCAATTATCTTCTCTAATCTCTCATAAATTACATGTCTGCCTGAAATAATAAGTAGTTCAAGTACTGATCCTGTACTTCCAGGTGTGATAGATGTAGGGCTGCATCAAGTAATTATTTTGATAATCGATTAATCAGATATTATTAGAATGATTGATCTATTGATTGTTGATTATTTCACAGATTAATCAGTAAATTGATTGATTATTCGGCTTTTGAAGTTTGTTAAAATGTTAAGTAATACCCATTCAAACTAATAAATAAAACTAGGAACTCATCAGTTTTTGAAAATGTCTTTTTAATAAACTTTGAGTAAACTGAATTATAGTCCTCTTCAGGTTTTCTGTCCTCAGAAGTCATCAGTAGATGGTTTCATCGAATGCATGCACCTGGCCCAAAGTTAACTTCTGGTCTGTGTTTGTTTAACAGTCTGGCTAGTGGCGCCAACTACAAACGCAGTTAAAGTGATGAGTAGAATGAAGTTGGGCTCAGGTTGTTATGCTGTGGGATGCAACCCAGTGTTTCACATACAGTGATTTATTTGTGGCGGCCCCACAATATCAATACTGACCACCACAAATAGATTTTCCAAAAGGCTTTGACTTTGTTGAATAAACATGAGCACTGCATGTTTCAAAATCAAAATGCGGTGCGGATGTTTCTATATCACCGTACCTCTGAAGGAAACCGTCTGCCTTCAGAAAAATGTCGATGTCATTTTCAATTAATCTTGCCTGTAATGCCTGATAAAGCAGCGTTTATGGGCGCTGCACTGCTATATACAGCTGTTGAATTTGCATTTTCAAACAGCCCATCTGATTTACGCAGCAAACATGTTGTAAATGTGAACCGGCATCAAAGTCAAAGTCTGCTTTATTGTCAATTCTGCCACATGTACAGCACATACAAAGAATTTAAATTGCGTTACTCTCAGATCCTTGTTGCACACAGATAACACTAAACACTAACGGTAGAATGTAAAAATACAAATAAATACAGATTAAAATATTTGAACTGTGCTGGCAAAATGAGTCACAATGAGCAAATTTTTGGATGAAAAATGACTGAGCTACACCCGTTTGAAGTCAGCAAAGTCAGTTCTGAGAAAAATCAAGTTGCAGTTTTCTGAAGGTTCCAAAGCAAAATCACCAAGCAATCACCTAGCAATGTTGCATTGTTTCCTCCACTTCCTTTCTTAATATTAATTACTATATTAATAATCACAAAATAGCCATTTTTTATTTTATGTTTGCTATTAATAATAAGAACAGATGCAAAAACAAATATAAGAAAGAAATAGGCCTAATGCATTACTTTTTTTAAATTTTACATCTAAAAAGCATTCAAGTAAGAAAAACAAATAATCAAATGTAAAAATCACTTCAGTGTGTTCATTATAAATAAAGTGATTGTTAAAACTACAAAAGCAGTTAAATCAAGTGCAGTGATCTTTTCTTTTATTGTTAGATTAACATTAATGAGACCGAAGGCCACTGCATGGATCTGATATGTTACACACCAAATGTTTTCCCCAACAGTTTCCCAAACGTTGAGTAACAAAAGAGAAATATGGAAGAATTAAGAATAGGTGGGTTGCCAGAGACAGGTATAAAAGATATACTGCAAAGTGGTGTGAATGGACAAGGCAGAAGAAATATTTGTAATTTCTTAATTAGAAAGGTTCTGATGAGGAGAATATGATGAAGGAAATAAGCCGGAGTAATGATGCTTCTGATCCACACTCCGGAGCAGAAGATGGCGGTAATGCACCAATACGCTGGATGACAACCGCCGTGAAAATATAAGAAAAAGAAGAAGAAGGAGTAATGATGCAGGAAAATAATCCAGAAGGTGGCGGTAATACAACGCGTTTGGATGCAAGCCGCCGTTAAACCTCGAAGAAGAAGAAGAAGAAAACAAGAAGTCACCGCTAGCGCCATCACACAGCTTTGAGTCTTCTGAGGTGAGGTAATTTGTATATTTTTACAATTATAAAAAAAAATACAGCTCGTTAAACCAACATTTTACAGGGTCATTATGTGTTGTTTAAATCTGGTACAGCTCTATTTGTGCGTCTATTCTCAAATAAAAACTTAGCCTAGCCCTAGCAGTAGGGTTGCCAACCATTCCGAATAATACGGAATCGTCCCGTTTTTAAGATATAATTTTGTCACGTATTCGCAGGCATACGCCGCATGTCCACCCACCATACGAATAACTCGGAATTGAAAATAATTGATTTTTGGACAAACTATTGTTTGTTTTGCGAACGGTAGATAAAGGCGTTAAGACCCAGCTGAATCCTGGGGCCCGTTTCAATAAGGAGGTTCAACCAACTCTTGAGTTGAAACTTGAACTCTGAGGTGACTTACCCTGAGATTGGAAACTCTTGAGTGATCGTATGGAACGATATTCCGGACAATTTTCAAAAGGACTTGCAAATTGTATTTTCAATTGCGTTTTCCATATGTGGACGCATAAATTGTGACATAATCCAAATGCAATTGCAAATCCTGCATTACCGTTTGCATTTTCGCTTTCGCGAACGCACAGTGACTGCCAAATTTCAAATGAAAAAGCAAAGTCCATTTGCAACTGTATTTCCCATGGTCCGGAATATCGTTCCATAGATCGGGTTCAGAATAGCTGAATTGAGTTAGTTCAATCCACTGAGTAGGTTGACTCTGAGTTTAGCGCGTGCACCACGACTATGAAAAGCCATGATCAATGGCGCTCCGAAATTATGATTTACCATGGCAACAGCTCCCGACAAAAAGATCGTCCGCATACTTCCGGGTCAATATGTAACTTTAATTCTTAATCACTGTTATAATATCAAAGGTAAAAAGTGGCAGAATTGTTTAAGTAATATTAATGTTCATGGTATCCTACAGGCAAAAGAAAAAAAAAGCAGCTAAACATGAAGTATAAAAACATAATGCAATCAAGGTAAAGCTTTAAGCATAAAAGGTTCATGAAGGCTACATGACTTTACAAGTATTTGACGTATTAAATAAATATTTTTCAGTGCGCAGCAGCTTTTTCCACATAGTCTAATGCTCTTTTCACAATTAAATGTTCTCTTATCCACACTGTTGCATTTCTTAATTAGAGTAATGAAATTAACATTTGACTTCTACTCAACCAACAGCAAGAAGGTTTGCAAAATAATGAATAACAGATGAAGAGGAAATGGCCACAATAGCCTACCAAGTATTGAAGAATAGTAAAATCCAACAGGAAAAAGAATAACTGTTGCTTTTTTTTTTATTTGTAGGGAATAAAGATGACCAAATAAATGTAACAGCTGTGGTGGTGGTTATGGCATATATCTCGAACTACCCTTCCATCTGGCATCCTTCCATTCCATACAGTAATCAGCTTAATTTTCAATGGGTTTGTGCTCCGAAAACGACACCAATATTACAAGAAAGAGCATGAGAGCGAGACACTTTCCTTACCGCTCTGCAAACAGCGGCCGTACTAATGTGTTCTGCATCCCTGATGTTATATAGAAAACTACCATTTAAAAATGGTACCGCTCAAATAAATATGCATTTATTAAAAAAAAAAAAAATCCTCTCCCGATGTAAATGTTACTCTCTACAGATGAATGTAGCCTCCTCATCTACAGGATTCATAATAAGAGGACAATAAGAGTTTTCACTTAACCTCCTTTCTGAAACGGGCCTCTGGTCGCTCCCGCGTCACAGTGAGAGGTTGATGAGTTTTAATATGATTTATTATTATATTTATTATTATTGGTGTCTGTGTTGTGATAAATGCACAAACCCATCCCCCAAGTTACTACTAAACGAATAATGCAGTTTCTTTAAAAAAAAAAATAAAAAAAATTGGGGGGAATTAATTTGTACATTAATAGGCTAAGCAATACACATTTTGTCTAAGAACCAATCTATAAATATATATATATTTATTAGAGATGCACCGATTGACAGTCTCACATCTTGCCGATCCTTTTGCCAGCGGTACTCACAGTCCCGTGTAAACGTGTTGTTTCGTGTGAGAATGATTCTAATTTTAATTGCATTCAGTGTAAACGGCGACTGATAATGTATTTATGTTGTGCCAGATGAGGCTTGCACAGCCTGAGTGAGAGTGTGAGCGAGACAGCACGCACAAAGTAACTCACAGAAATGTATAGATGCATACTGCGGTAGAAAAAAAAATCTAGGTAAGCAACATTATATGGCCATGATGTTTCCCCGAATATCAATATCGACACGATTGCAATGTGACACTGATTTTATACAATAGTATTTAAATAAACAAGAAGTTAAAATTAAGTGACTTAGATTTTAGACAAAATATTGACTGTTTTTGCTCAATTTCGCTGACGAAAATAGTTCCGATCAAAGCCACAGCAGGACCGTTGTGTGTCTCCGAGCAACACACAGCGGGGTTTCGTTACTGAATGAATCCACGTTTTTGAACGAATCGAGTGAGTCATTGATTCAGTGGCCCATTCATAAGGACAGTCACTTCCCTGATAGCACACATACATCTCGGAGATGTCTATTTGACGTCTGCATTTACATCTGGAAGACATATTTTTTACAGTGTTTGCTCATCTGCAATACGTCTCCTATAAATACGTTTTCTATCAGATGTCAAATAGATGTCTATTACATGTCTTTAAGATGTTTATGATTTAGAATGTATGTAAAATTGACATCTTACAGACGTCTATTAGATGTTTGTACACAGCAGATGCTTTCCAGATCAAGTGATCTTTAACAGACATCTTGCAGACGTATGTGTGTTATCTGGGTTGCCTCGTTTCTGAATGAATCAGCCGTTTGAATGAATCGGTTGAATGAATGAATAAAAGACTCGCTCATTAAAACAGACATTTGCCGCCACCTTCTGGTGGTTTAGTCATTTAAAAGTATCATTGCATTTTTTCAACATTTATTTGTATGTTTAAAAAATACGTAAAACATTAATCTTATAAAATTTATGCATTTGAAATTTTGCAGTGTAAATGCATAGGGGCACCTCAGCTTCATCAAACTGTGTAAATGCATCTAATGCCACTTCAGATGCAGCTTCTGTTTCCTCAGCAGTGGGAAAATTCCTCAGCAGTGGTAAGATAGAGTTTGTTAATACTAATTTCATTTGAATGGTAACAACTCTTCAGTTTCTTATTTATTCTAACTGAATTAATTGAAACGAAGTAAGAATTTGATGTGAAAGATGACACATTTAATAAGGTTTGGGGAAAAGAATGACCATTTATAAACATAGTGGGAAATGTATGAAGGTAATTTAATGCCTAAAAGATTTGCATACGCAGGGTAAGAGTTGTGGAAGTGATTAAAGGTTTGGTGAGAAACTTATTGTATTAAACCAGGGGTGTCAAACTCAGTTCCTGGAGGGCCCTGCAGAGTTTAGCTTCAACCCTGCTTCAACTCGCATACCATGTAGTTTTCAAATAAGCTTTAATGACTTGTTGGCTGGATCATGTGTGTTTAATTAGGGTTGCATCTAAACTGTGCAGGACTGTGGCCCTCCATGAACTGAGTTTGACACCGCTGTATTAACCAATAATGCTCACATTTTTCATGCACTTACTTTAAGATGCAATCCTCAATTATATCAAATTAAAGTTGTTCAAATAAACAATTTCCAGCCCATAGATGATTATTTCAAAATGACTATGTTGATCATCTTAAACGATTCATATCTTTCATGATTGCATGCAATGATTGAATAGCATAATACTAGGGCAGGGGTGACGAACGTCGGTCCTGGAGAGCCGCAGCCCTGCAGAGTTTTGCTTCAACCCTAATCAAACACACCTGAACAAGCTAATCAAGGTCTGAACAGTTACTAGGAAGCTACAGGCAGGTGAGTTTTAATTAGGGTTGGAGCTGAACTCTGCAGGGCTGCTGCTCTCCAGGACCGGATTTCGCCACCCCTGCTATATACCATTGGTCTCAAACTCAATTCCTGGAGGGCCACAGCTCAGTTTAGCTCCAACCCTAATCTAACGCATCAATCAAATAATGTTACACATTAAAATGAAGGATGACATACATAGTAAGGTGTCAGGAAAAATAAAGTTTTAAATATTGACGTTTATTGCGAAGTACAACTAAATTAGTTTAATTTTCTTCACAAAACTAGTGTCTAGTTTAGGAGGACGATAAATAAGTATGACAAGTATAGGAGTGTTGCCATTAATTTTCACCACCAATCATTCAAATGAAGACATAACAGGTGTGGTCATTACAGAAACAGGCAATTCAGATTTATATAAAATTGCAAGACCACCACCTTTACTGGTGAGTCAAGGTCTATCAATATATGTATTAGGGATGGGTCACGATTTTCGAATATTCGATTAGTTGATTTAATTATAGAATATCGAATAGGTTGTGCGATTGTCTTTCCCCATGTTTTCCGTGCTGATGCGGTGGTGTCGCGTTCATGTGGAGTGGCCAATAACGCACCTAAAAGCTGTCAAAGACAACAGAAGAATGCTTTGTAACACGCACACTGCAGACTTGCGTAGCATATAATGGTTACAGTAACTTGGGACGATGTCAAATAAGAGCTCTGTGTGGACCACAAACACCCCCGACTGGGTTAGAGGTGTGCTGAATCCGTATTCAGAAAGGCGCATAAAACAAATAACACGTTCTACGGAGCCACTAAAGGGACATGGTTAGCCGCTTGCTAGCGGTGGCCTGTTACATTACAGTACATAACATTTAACTTCCCACATAAACAGAGTAAGGAAAGATGACTGATAGGATGATGGTGAATAATTTGCAGATCCTGAGCACCACTGACAAACATCTAATCTTGTAAAATGTGTGGTAATACTGCCGAGTGCTGCCCCGTATGTGATCGCGAATCTCGAAAGTAAAAACAAGCGCGCGTTCAAAAGCGATTTCAATGCCTTGCATATTATTAACGACTCCTTGATGCCCGCAGTTTATATACAGTATAATTACCCAACGATATAATTGCTACAGAAGATATTGAAGTATATTTTTCCTCCCGTCTCGTATCTATTCCCTTTAGGGATTCAATTTTTTTAAATGGAAATGTCCTAGCCTTATGAGCAGTTCTTCTGAATTAAACAGTTTATCATACAGATTGAAAGCGTGAATCCCGTCTCTCTCTCCATCTCTCTCTGTTTATGGGTATTTGTGCGTGCTTGCGTGGGAGGGGTGCGATTTTCGAAATTTTCGAATATAATACCAAGCGATTTTCGAATATTATTTTTGCTTGGAATGCCCATTCCTAGCACATGAAGCACATGAT
>NW_015627299.1:19304-29898 GCF_001515625.1 Sinocyclocheilus rhinocerous
CAGTTTATATACAGTATAATTACCCAACGATATAATTGCGACAGAATATATTGAAGTGTATTTTTCTTCCCATTAGGGGTTCTATTTTTTAAAATGGAAATGTCCTAGCCTTATGAGCAGTTGATTTATGCTAATCGATGGACTGTTATGTTAATAAATGCCGTCATTCGGTTATGTTTATTATATTAATATGTTTCAGCATGTTACAATCATTATATGGCTTGAGTTAAGGTAGCCTATCTTCTGAATTAAACAGTTTATCATACAGATTCAAAGCGTGAATCCCATCTCTCTCTGTTTATGGGTGTTTGTGCGTGCTTGCGGGGGAGGGGTGCGATTTTCGAATAATAATCGAATAATACCCAGCGATTTTCGAATATTTATTATTTTTGGAATGCCCATCCCTAATATGTATGTCCAGGTGGCGAGGCCAAGTTTAGATTGTAACAGTCATTTGAGTGATGCAAGAAATTGAAGTTTCCTTTCCAGGATAATATCTCTGTTTATGGGTGTTTGTGCGTGCTTGCGGGGGAGGGGTGCGATTTTCGAATAATAATCGAATAATACCCAGCGATTTTCGAATATTATTTTTGCTTGGAATGCCCATCCCTAATATGTATGTCCAGGTGGCGAGGCCAAGTTTAGATTGTAACAGTAATTTGAGTGATGCAAGAAATTGAAGTTTCCTTTCCAGGATAATATCATGAAGCAATGCTGCTTTCATATTCATAGACCGCACATTTAATTGTGCAAGTCTGATTTTAGATGTTACATTCTTATTGCGCTTATTCCCCGAAGACGTTTGTGGGTAAAATAGATTAGACGTGCAGATACCATAGGAATTGAAATGTCCTGAGCCGGCAAGCATATAAACCCCGACGAGAGCCCCAATGTGAATATCTTGGCTGTCGCAACAGTGAAGTGCTCGCAGAGCATTTTGTGTACGATTACAGGGAGGCAAATGAAGATCCTATGAAAGAAGTTCAGAGAATGAGTACCTTATCATATTGACGTTCGACAGTTTGGATTCCTGTATTCCAGTGAGACCAATTCGAGTTGAAAATTTACAAATTAAATAACTTTATATATTGATAGCGGGATAAAGTCAAGTCAAGTCAAGTCACCTTTATTTATATAGCGCTTTTAACAATACAGATTGTGTCATTTGATAAACACAACATGATTTAAGTGTGTGAAGTAATGAAAGCATCAATTTAATAACTGATTTATTTTTGATTTTGACAGATCTGCTCCTCCAACCACACAGCAATTCACCTACAGTTCAGCTCCTCCCACAACAGTTTATGAAAGAAAGTAAAAAACATGACTGATCCAGAACCCAGCAGAATAAAACAGGAAGATACTGAACAACAAATAGGTTGGTGTATATTCTTGATTCTTCAATAAGGTTATACAACTTCAAGCAGTTTGTCAGATTCAGTGTTACAAGTTAGAAAAATCATAAAAGCTGTGAAATAACAATTAAATCTGCAGTACAGAAAAGACATGAAGTTACACGTTTCAGTGGTTCATTGTTTTAATGATTATATTGAGTTTAACTCCGCTATTCTGCGTGGATGAATACGATGGATTGTGGTGTACTGGCACCTGTGATAAAGGCATTAACAGTGCATGTCACTAATGCCATCAAAACTTGCCTCTCCAAAAAGAAGACATTAGGGCTGCCCTTGACTAAAGATTTTTCTGATCAACTAATAGTCGTTCATTTGAAGCGATTAGTTGACTCTTACCGCATGTTTATATTAATAAACCTTTAATTCATAATAATGAGCCTTTAATTGCCTGTAGCTTACAGCATTCAAGCACACGCATAAAGCTTGCAACAGCGCACTGCAGAAGTAATGATTATGAATGCTTTAGGGAAAAACCACAAGAAGACTGCTTTAACATAATATTTCATTGATAAACTAGTGTTTTCTGTATTTTCGGCTGCAGTGATCTCCATAGTGGACGCGCACATTTCATACAGATTACATAATCTGAACATTTTTGTTTTCCATTTTAATTGGTTCATTTAAAAGCAGACATTTCGATTTCTGTAGATATATTTTTTATGTTTTTGAGGCAAGCAGAGTATTGGTTCATTCATCGTTTTTTTTCTCTTAACTCGCACAAGTTCACAGAGACCTAGATGGCAGAAAGCGCACCCTGTTTGTTTTCATTATTTTACAAAAGCACAATGTTTTGATGTTATTCTGAGTGCACGCAAATAAAAGTAGACCTTTCACAGATTCAAAAGATATATTACTCTGACCAAAACTGACAGAATCTTTTAAGTTAAATGCAAATGATCGCACCGTGCCTCCAAGTTAACATGCAGTGAGCGCACTACTGTTCAGCTTTCACACGCCACACAAACACTTCAATAGCACACATTTTTCTAGGTTCAAGCTAGTGGTCATGTAATGATGTTACTACTTACATGTTTCAGATGATAAGCCACATTTGATGTCAGTGAACGAAACGAACATTTGCATGTCCTGAATGATGTACTTTAATTACCATACAGACCAGCTGTTAATAATCTGTCCGTCACGGACTACGTGACTTCGCCACTTTCTGTAGTTTTTTATTTAGCCAATGCAGAGATTGTAATATTGGGGTAATATGATCATATTTTCTTGACCTGGTAAGGACTCTAGCAGCTGCATTTTGGACTACCTGTAGCTTGTTTATTGAAGATACAGCAAGTTGCTGTCTAGTATAATACCTACATTTTTTACTGTAGAGGAAGTAACAGTACATCCGTCTAGATGCAAATTGTAAATACACAAATTAGCAGCATCATATGACCCCTTTAAATAGACAAAGTGATAACGATCGGACAGGTATGATCTAAACCATCTTAAAGCCTGCCCTTGAATACCCGTATAGTTCTATGAGTAGTATGTCATGATCTAAAGCAGGGGTGGCGAACTCCGGTCCTGGAGAGCTGCAGCTCTGCAGAGTTCAGCTCCAAGCCTAATTAAAACTCACTTGCCTGTAGCTTCCTAGTACCTTCAGACCTTGATTAGCTTGTTCAGGTGTGTTTGATTAGGGTTGAAGCAAAACTCTGCAGGGCTGCAGCTCTCCAGGACCGATATTCGCCACCCCTGATCTATAGTGTCAAATGCAGCACTAAGATCAAGTAAAACTAGCAATGAGATGCAGCCTTGGTCTGACGCAAGAAGTGTAATTTTAACAAGTGCAGTTTCTGTGCTATGATAGGGCCTGAAACCTGAAATTCTTCATAGATATCTTTTTTTTTTTTTGCAGGAAGGAGCACAATTGAGCAGACAACTTTTTCTAAAGCGCATCATTTGTTATTATCAACGTGAATGTTAAAGTCTCCGACAATGAACACTTTATCAACATTAACCAATAGATCTGAGAGGAAATCTGCAAATTCTTTTAGGAAATCTGTATATGGCCCTTTCTGTCTGTACACAGTAGCCAGAGCAAGAGATAGGAGAGATTTCTTTTGCATATCTGACAGTGTAATATTAAGTAGAAGTATTTCGAATGAGTTAAACCTGTATCCTGTTTTCTGAGTAACATTGAAAATATCATTATGTATTGCTGCAACACCACCACTACGACCAATCCGACGGGCTTATGCTTATAACAGTTGCTTGGTGGAGTAGACTCATTTAGACCAATATAGTCATTTGGTTTGAGCCAGGTTTCAGTCAAGCAGAGTACATCAAAACTATTATCTGTGATCACTTCATTTACAATAACTGCTTTAGGTGAGAGTGATCTAATGTTTAGGAGCCCAAGCTTTAAAAATTGTTTTTGTTTATTTATTTTGCATTTTTCCAGTTTAATCACGATCAGATTTTTACTAGTCAAGTCAAGTCAAGTTTATTTGTACAGCGCTTTTCACGATACAAATCTTTGCAAAGCAACTTTACAGCAAATTAAGTTTCTACAATATTTAGTAGTAGCTTATCAGTGGTGACATATGTTTATGTACATATGGCAGAAATGTACGGAAGAATCAATTAAAGACGTAATCAAACAGACGATGAACACTATTAACAGCAATTATTATATGATGCAATCAAACTTATAGCAAAATGTGGTAGTTCTGTATGTTGTTTCAGGGTTGGCATCATCTGAGGTCCTCTGAGGGGTTGGCATCATCTCTTCTCAGGTGTTCTGGGTCCAGACTGAAGCTTGTGTAAATCCTACGGCAAAAAACAGAGAAACAAATAGAGACATAATTAGCGTAGCTGCTGTTCCAACCAAGCAAAATTGATTTGTTTAACCCAAACTAAAGAATAATAATGTGCATTTGATCAGATATAACTGCAGTACAAGATTATGAGATGCATTATTTGAATGCTTGGCCAAAGAGGTGTGTCTTTAATCTAGATTTAAACCGAGAGAGTGTGTCTGAACCCCGACTAGAGCCTGCATTAAATGTATATTTTGCCCTCATTATTTGGGGAACAGACACAGTCTTTAATGATAGAAGTACTTGCATTGTCCAATCTATAAAGTGGGTAGAACAAAAGCCATCATAGCAGTTATTTGAGAATTGGCTTACTAGTCATATGGAGCGTAGTGTCCTGGAGATGTTGTCCGACAGGAGTTCTGCACTGACTCTCCTGGGATGCAGGCCATTAGCACGAAAAAGCCTAAGCCTAGAAAAGATTCCAATTATTAACAAAGAGCAGTTTCTGTTCTTTACACCATGACAATAACCATTAATTTAAAGCAAAAAGTCTACTGAACCTTTCATGTCCTCGTCGATACGTGGGAAGCGGTCCTGACACGATGATCGTCGTCGCGGGCGATGTGCGGCGCACCGTCTCGATCAGGCTCCTGAAGTACCTCTTCAGTGTCTCCGTCTGCCCCAGCTTGGTGTCGTTAACCCCCGCGTGAAGCACAACCGCGCCGATACTCTCGTCGCCCTTCAGGATCACGGGCATCTGCGCAGAAACATCGAGAACACGAGCACCAGGGAAACAGTGAGTGTGCACTTTACCTTCAGCCAGGGCCGGGTCTAGGGGGGGGCTAGGGGGGGCAATGCCCCCCCAGATTCTCCTTGTGCTCCCCCAAAAAAATGTCCAGCCAAAAAAATAAATAAATAGAAAATAAGCATTAAACACTTATTATTTGTACTATCTAAATAAGGATCAGTCACTTTGTTCAAAGGAAAATTTAACAATTATGCACATAATGACATTTGAACTCATAGCCACAAAATTGTATTACCGTATTGACCCGAATATAAGACGATGTTTTTTTTTCTTGGAAATACATCTGAAAAAACACGGTCGTCTTATATTCAGGGTCTAGACTTTGACATGTCAATAATACACCCACAACAATAAATGGCGCCAAATACGCATAAAACAGAAACATTATCTTGAAAATAGGGAAAATTAAATGAACAGTGCTAGTTGATGAGACTACTAGCATACTAAATGAACAATAAATGGCCACTAGATGTCAGCAAAATTGCACCCACAAGAAGCATTTACTTGGTTGAAAAAGCAATATGAAAGGCAACAATAAAGGGTTTGTTTACAAACGTTTGGGTTCTGTAAGAATTTTTTTAAATGTTTTTGAAAGAAGTCTCTTATGCTCACCAAAGAGCATTTATGTCAAATAGATTTTTTTGTAACAATGTTAAAGTCTTTACTGTCACTTTTGATTAGTTTATTGCGTCCTTGCTAAATAAACATATTAATATATTTTTTAAAAAACGTATTGACTCCAAACATTTGAACAGAAGTGTAATAATATTAATAGTAAAACTATTAACAACCATATAATAATAATGACTAACTTGAATTTAAATTATTTTTAAATGTTTAAAAAAAAAATAACTTTCCTGTCACAAGCCGAAATGTGTTATGATTAACATTAACTTATGATTAGCTACGCTAATTATGTCTCTATTTGTTTCTCTGTTTTTGCTAGGATTTACACAAGCTTCAGTCTGGATCCAGAACACCTGAGAAGAGATGATGCCAACCCCTCAGAGGACCTCAGATGATGCCAACCCTGAAACAACATACAGAACTACCACATTTTGCTATAAGTTTGATTGCATCATATAATAATTGCTGTTAATAGTCAGTTAATGCACATATGGCAGAAATGTGTGGAAAAATCAATTAAAGATGTATTCAAACAGACGATGAACACTATTAACAGCAATTATTATATGATGCAATCAAACTTATAGCAAAATGTGGTTGTTCTGTATGTTGTTTCAGGGTTGGCATCATCTGAGGTGCTCTGAGGGGTTGGCATCATCTCTTCTCAGGTGTTCTGGATCCAGACTGAAGCTTGTGTAAATCCTACGGCAAAAAACAGAGAAACAAATAGAGACATAATTAGCGTAGCTGCTGTTCCAACCAAGCAAAATTGATTTGTTTAACCCAAACTAAAGAATAATAATGTGCATTTGATCAGATATAACTGCAGTACAAGATTATGAGATGCATTATTTGAATGCTTGGCCAAAGAGGTGTGTCTTTAATCTAGATTTAAACCGAGAGAGTGTGTCTGAACCCCGACTAGAGCCTGCATTAAATGTATATTTTGCCCTCATTATTTGGGGAACAGACACAGTCTTTAATGATAGAAGTACTTGCATTGTCCAATCTATAAAGTGGGTAGAACAAAAGCCATCATAGCAGTTATTTGAGAATTGGCTTACTAGTCATATGGAGCGTAGTGTCCTGGAGATGTTGTCCGACAGGAGTTCTGCACTGACTCTCCTGGGATGCAGGCCATTAGCACGAAAAAGCCTAAGCCTAGAAAAGATTCCAATTATTAACAAAGAGCAGTTTCTGTTCTTTACACCATGACAATAACCATTCATTTAGAGCGAAAAGTCTACTGAACCTTTCATCTCCTCGTCGATACGTGGGAAGAGGTCCTGACACGATGATCCTCGTTGCGGGTGATGTGCTGCATACCGTTTCGATCAGGCTTTTGAAGTTCCTCTTCAGAGTCTCCGTCTGCTGCAGCTTGATGTCATTCATGCCCGCGTGCAGCACGACCGCTCTGGTGCTCTCGTCACCCTTCAGGTTTGCGGGTATCTGGACGTGATGCCATCATGCTGTAGTAATTTCAAGCTCAAAAGGGAAATATTTATGACGAATTATAACTGGTTATGATTCATAATAAATATTTAGATTAGATCTTTGAATTAACTGTAGCAGAATCAATATTACCATTACTAAAGATCATGCATGATTCTACGCAGACGCTACAATGCAAACATAAATGTCACAAAACTGACATTTCCAATAAAATCCAACCCAACCATTCAATTGTAAATCATTATTATAAGCTTACCATTTTAGTCTTTTAATTACTATATATACTATATGCTTTAAATATACTTGGACAAGAATTGATTAATTGATTTTTGTTCATTTTAAACCAAAAAACTCTCTATAGCAGCATGAAAGCAACTAATATCCAGATAACTTTCCATTAACTGGGTACCAAATAGAGCCTAAAACTAGGGCTGAATGATAAATCGCATGCGATAGTCATGCGCATCTTGTTAGTAAAGCCAGTTCTGCAATCAGTATTAAATCTCCATCAGATGGAGCAGCTTTTACTACACAGAGGTGTAGTTCAATGACAAGCTATGCTAAAAATTGCAGACGATATCATCGATATTATGAAATCGCACTGCGATAATAAGGTTGTTTGCATAGCTTCTCAGTGAATTACGGCTCTGTGTAGTAAATGCTGCTCCTTCTGAAAGCACGTGAAAATACCACATTTAATAACATGTTTTTACTCCAAACTCACTTCATAACGTCAGTCAAGTGTTTGACTGACACAGAATAAGGCACGCAACATATTTCATAGTATTCTATTAAAGGCATTGCATTATTATATAATTTATTATAAGGAAAATTATAGTAAGAAGAACTCAAATAAACCATATATTGTCATAGTAGTTTGTTTATTAGTCACGTTGAATCAATGAAAGCAGTTAAATCTTCTGTTTATTCAGCTGCAGCAATAGGGATTTCCTGAATTTCTTCTGCATGACGTATTTGGAATTTGTGCACGAGAGCGCTCTCTGGCTTTCGGATGGAGATTTACTACTGATCACAGAACCGTGTTTCACTGACAAGATACGTGCATGAATATCGCAGCTTTTGCCCTAATATCAATTGCGATTTATCGGGATTTATTGTACAGCCCTACAGCTTTTGCCTAATATCAATTGCGATTTATCGGGATTTATTGTGCAGCCCTACCTACAACTCGGTTCCTATTCAGTATGGTTCACTCGGATAGCGTTAGTTGCTAACGCTATGGGGAAACTGTTTTTTCTGAATACTTAAGCCTGATTTGTTCATATCTGTGCACCTGCACAGACAAATGGCATTTCAGCTCAGCCAAAAAAAAGCCTAAATAAAAAAAGCCTAAATATGTGGGCTTCCATACCGCATAGTTCTAGGAACTAGCCAGCAGGGTTCCTACAGAACTAATTTTCTCACCGGGCCATTTTTACTGGTTGCATTCGCAAAAGTAGGAACTCTGAAGCAGCCGATAGCGGCGTCTTTATGCGCTGCATTTACAAACGTCAACAACCAGCGGATGTACGACGCTGTGATCGGAGCTCTGTTTGTAGTGTGTCATGGTTTTTGTGATAACTGAGGTGGAATGTAAACGCATTATTTACATGATTGAAAGAGCAAAAAGTAGGGGTGGGAATCACCAGAGGCCTCACGATACTTGTGTCACGATACAATATTATTGCAATTTTAAATATATTGCGATATTCTGCGATATACTTCATATTAAATATCAATATATTATTTTTATTCACTTCTATGTAACAGAATCAGATATAAGTTGTTGTTGTTTTTTTTTGACTAATTATCCAAATAATGTATAGTCCTTCAAAGCTGTTATTATCGGAGCATATGAGCAGAGCATAGCATAGCAGAGCATAGCGTCACTGAAGGTAGCATTATTTTACCAGCGTTGCCCAGTACAGCTGAACTAGCCTACACCATGTTATAGCACAGAAGCGCTACTGTAAACCGGAACAAGCAGGCCTATACTGCATATAAATTCTGTCAGCGCGTTATTTGAGCGGACTTTGCTTTTCCGATGAGCATGAGCGGTACACGAGCGGAATGCACATTCATAGATCGGAATTTTGAGCGAAGCGTCAAACCGCGCAGTGACGAGGAGAGTGAAATATGTGCGCTGAACACTGCCGGGTGGGGCGCGACGCGGCGCGCCATATATATTATTTCCATACATCCGATTTAAACGTGGACGGGGCTTTCCTGATAACTTTCCGCGATGCCACCCTCTTTATTTTACTAACTTACTGCATGCTGAAGGTGACCCAGCTGACCTCACCAGAAAAAAACTCAACGCCACCATCTAGTGGATTGTAAAGAAATTGATTTTATTCTACCAAATAGTATAATAAAAGATCGATACTTGGCGTCCGTGTATCGATACAGTATTGCCGCGGAAAATATCGCGATACTATGCCGTATCGATTTTTTTCCCCCACCCCTAGCAAAAAGTGGGGTTTATGAGATGAAATCTCCTATGACTTGCAGCGTTACATTGAAGCTGAGAAAAGAACACAATGCTGCAGATGACAGGTTAATGTTGTTATCACTGTTTTTCATATTTGTGGAGTAATTCTCTTTACCTGGCTTTTTAAAAATTCTGGATGCCGGTGATTGGCCAAACGCACGCTTTCGTCACTGGTAGTTCCTATAGTGCTTGGTTAGACCCTATTCTGAAGTAGGAGCTAATTTAGTTCCCCCAAACGAGTTCCTAGAACTAAAATTGCTCCTAGTACCTGTGGTGAGAACATGCTGAAAAGCGGGTACTTCTGCCATTAGTTCTAGGAACTATGAAAAGGTTCCTTTGGTGGGAAAGCCCCTTAAGTCACGCTGAAATCCCATATCATCAATTTTTCTCCTTCAGTGCAAAGATCATCTCCTCACTGATGCTGAAGAAAATGAAAAAAGGAAGCCTTTCTGCTCACTGTGGAAAAGCTTCAGCAGCGGATTAATGGTGCTAACAGCACTGCGGCTGAGGCTAAAATAGCATATTTAAATCTAAAAATTGTTGTTTGCACAAGTGTGGCACTTGCAGGGCTTTCCTGCATCCATCATATGAAGACTATGAGCATGTCGCTTGCATGAGACGTACTCATCAAGGTGGATCGCTCATTGCAAGAGCATGCTTCTCTCCTCACTGCTTTCACAGCCCAGTTTTTCTAAGGAAAAGCAACTCCGCCCCTTGTGCTCTACTGTTCTCTTACTCTCAGGAGTCTAAGATGAAGAAACAGTGTAGTCGCTGGGCTGAATGAATGCGACTGAGTGACCTCACACTGGACCATATACCGTGTGCATCTCTTTCTCTACAGCTAGGGGATTCCCTAGTGCTTTTCTCCCACGAAAACAAATGCCCTTGAATGTGGCGATTTAATTTTGTCTCTTTGAAGGTTCCAAAAAGGACTTTTCTAATAAACACTTATGTTATTGACAGTTTCTATGCAGAGGAATAGTGTGTCCACCATGGAGGACTCTACTCCCTAACCTAAGGCCCCCCCCCCCCCCCC
>NW_015627299.1:30202-36964 GCF_001515625.1 Sinocyclocheilus rhinocerous
ATTTTATTTGATAGGACAGTGAGTAGGGTTTGTGAGTAGTGAGAAGGACAGATTTGACAGGAAGTGAGTAAGAGATAGAGAAAGAGAGGGGGATGGGATTGGGAAAGGTCTGTAAGCCGGGATTCAAACTCCAGATGCCTGAAGCGCTACCGTGCCAAATGTCGGGTGTGCTGCCCATGAGGCTGTTGGCATCGAAACATTTGTCTGAATTTAACAGAGCTCAAGGACGCCAATAAGTTGGTCCTCCTCGACTCCCCTGTCTCTCCGTCGGGACTATTGGTTCTGTTTTGGATGGTTTTGCTGAATGTTTCACAGCTAGAAATCATCGCAAGTGGAGCACCATTTCCTTCATTAATGGCTAGTTCTTTTGCTGTCTCAAGTCATCCCAAGCTGTCATTTACTCAGCAGCACTCCAGGCCAGCATCTGCTCAGCCCCAGCCTAACACTTCATGGTGGCTTAGAAGTCATCACACGCGATGTGTCATTACTCTCCAAGTGAGCCAATTCTTCTGATGCTTCCAGTCACCCCAAAATGTCTTGACTCAGCAATGCCCTACACCATTGTCAGTGCCTGCACCAAGCCAGAGGCGGAACCTGAAGTTAAACGAGGCTTCTGCACAGCTAAGTGCTATCCCTTCCCGAAATACCAGGGGCTCTACTCTAAGCTAGAGCTGGACCCTGAGCAGCCCCAGCAGCTTTAATGCTCCAAGACCGAGGAGGTTAAATTCTGTCAAGGCTGGACTACCCTCAAACCCCCTCGCTTCGGGGCATGGTTTACACTTTGGTCTTGGACAACGATGCCAACATCCTCCGAGTCCAAACCCTGCTAGCAAAGTTTGCTGTGAGTTGAGCTTTTATGGTAACTACACTTGAAGCAAATCTTCTTGCGAATCCTCCCAAGGGATTGGTTTTATTGGTGGACCTGAAAGATACGTAATTTTATATTCAAATAGCCCCCAACACAGACCATTCTTGAGATTCACGTTTGAGAGCGTGGCTTACCAATATACAGTCTTTCAGTCTGTTCCATCCTAGAGTTTGTCCATGGTACTGAGCTGGTCAAAATGACCAACCTTCGGTCTCTCTTGCTGATGACTGCCCTCCTCTTGGCTTTGGGTTTGGTCCAGCGGGTGAGCAACTTGCAGGCTCCTTCAGTGGACGTGTCCTGCCTCGAGTTTGGCCCTAATGACAGTAAAGTTTTCGACTGAGAATAAGCTATGTGCCTAAGGTGCTTTCAACCCATTTCAGGGCACAAGTTATAACTCTCTCTGCTCTTCCTCCCTTCCTTAGTAACTAACACAATGCTCATTCCTGTTACGTCAAGAAACCAGTGTTACATTAGTAACCAGTATAGTTTTCTTTTACTTGTTATTTTTTTCAACATATGAAAGGTAGTTTGAGAAGCATTCATACTGATTGCAAACATCACAAGGTCTGAAAAAATATTATCTGAACAGTTTCATTTTTACATTTATCTATATCTGGTTCACAATTTTTGCAACCATATTTTGAAAATGTGAAAATTTTTAGTAATAGTTCTCACTGCAAAACCTGTGCCTGTAATGTTTTTAAAACAATAATTGGAAATAAGTGTAATGCATCAAAATGTTTACTTTCAACAGCTTTCTCAAGTTTCGCATCTCCTTTTCCTTTCACATTTTTTTTCTTTTAAGATTTTCTAAAAACTTTTTTTCACTAAAGTTTTTTACTTTAATTTTAGACCTGATAGAACAGAACAAGGAGATTGAAGAACTGATTGAAGAGGGGGAGAACCATTATGTCAAAACTGAAGAGATATCCTGGAAATCCTCATTGAAAAGAAGAGGCAAAATATGGCCTCCGTGTGAAAAGAGTCCCTCATGCAAGCAAAATCCTGATATTCACATACAATTTCATCTTGAAGGGAAGTTGTACACATGTGATCAGTGTGAAAAGACTTTCACAATAAAAGGAAACCTTACAAAACACATGAATATCCACTCTGGGGAGAAGCCATACACATGTGGTCAGTGTGGAAAGTGCTTCAGACTAAAGGTAATCCTTAAAAAACACATGAATATCCACGCTGGGAAGAAGCCGTACACATGCGGTCAATGTGGGAAGAGCTTCAGACTAAAAGCTACTCTTAACAAACACACGAGGATCCACACTGGAGAGAAGCCGTACACATGTGATCAGTGTGGGAAGAGTTTCTCACAAAAAGAATACCGTGATGCACACCTAAAAACCCACACTGGAGAGAAGCCGTACACTTGTGATCAGTGTGGGAAGAGTTTCACACAAAAAGGAGCCCTTAATGTACACATGAGGATCCACACTGGAGAGAAGCCATACACATGTGATCAGTGTGGGAAGAGTTTCAGACTTAAGCAAACTCTTAACGAACACATGAGGATCCACACTGGAGAGAAGCCGTATGCATGTGATCAGTGTGGGAAGAGTTTCAGAAAATATGGTGGTTTTAAAAAACATCTGCTTACTCATTCTAGAGAAAGACTAGAAAACTGTGACCAAAGCAGTAGAAATTTGTTTAGGGCAAATTTCCTGAAGGACCACCTGAAAGTTCATACAAAGGAGAAGCCTTACATATGTTATTTATGTGGAAAGAGTTTTAGTCAGATGGTTGCATTAAAGATACATCAGAAAAGACACAGCGGAGTGAAGGATCATGCTTGCTCTGAGTGTAGGAAGACTTTTTTTACATATGGTGCACTGAAGGTGCACAAGACAGTTCACACAACAGAAACACCTTACAAGTGTTCACACTGTGACAAGAGCTTCAAACGGTCAACATATCTGCAAATACATGAGAGGATCCACACTGGAGAGAAGCCGTATACATGTGATCAATGTGGGAAGTGTTTTAGACTAAAAGAAATGCTTAATCAACACATGAATATCCACACTGTAGAGAAGCTACACACATGTGATCACTGTGGGAAGAATTTTGGACAAAAAGGAAACCTTAACAAACATATGAAAATCCACACTGGAGAGAAGCTACATACATGTGATCAGTGTGGGAAGGGTTTCGTAAAAAAAGATAACCTTAAAGAACACATGAAAGTCCACACTGGAGAGAGGCCACACACATGTGATCAGTGTGGCAGGAGTTTCACACAAAAAGGAAGCCTTTTCAAACACATGAAAAGCCACACTGGGGAGAAGCCACACACTTGTGATCAGTGTGGGAAGAGTTTCACATTAAAAGAAACCCTTAATGATCACATGAGGATCCACACTACAGAAACACCTTACAAGTGTTCACTCTGTGACAAGAGATTCAAACGGTCAAAATATATGAAAATACATGAGAGGATCCACAATGGAAAGAAGCCGTATACATGTGATCAGTGTGGGAAGAGTTTTGCACAAAAAGGAAACCTTAACAAACACATGAAAATCCACACTGGTGAAAAGCTGCAGACATGTGATCAGTGTGGGAAGAGTTTCACAAAATCAAGTGTTTTTAAAGTTCATCTCCGTACTCATTCTAGAAAAAGACAATATGATTGTGACCAGTGTGGTAAACATTTTTTTACGACAGGTGCCCTGAAGAAGCACCTGAAAGTTCATATAAAGGAAAACCCTCATTTGTGTTCTTTGTGTGGAAAGAGTTTTAGTGAGCTGGCTGCTTTAAATTGTCACCAGAAAAGACACAGCAATGTGAAGGATCATATTTGCTCTGAGTGTGGGAAGGCTTTTTTTACTGATAGTGAAGTGAAACAGCACCAGACAGTTCACACTACAGAAACACCTTACAAGTGTTCACACTGTGACAAGAAATTCAAACGTTCAACACATCTACAAATACATGAGAAGATCCACACTGGAGAGAAGCCGTATCACTGTCATTCATGTGGGAAGAGATTCACTCAATTATCTTCTCTAATCTGTCATAAATTACATGTGTGCATGTCTGAAATTACAGTAAGTAGTTCAAGTACTGATCCTGTACTTCCAGGTGTGATGGTTAATATTGATTAATCAGAGATTATTAGAATGATTAATCAACTAACCTTTGAATATTTCACAGATTGATCAGTCACTTTTATTGATTATTCAGCTTTTAGAGTTTGTTAAAATGTTGAGTTATATCCATTCTAACTAATAAATAAAACAAGGAAATCACTTCGGTTTTTGAAAATGTCTTTTTAATAAACTGAGTAAATTGAATTATTGTCCTCTTTAGGTATTCTGTAATCCTCAGATGTCATCAATACACCAACTTTGCTTAGAACTGAAACACAAAAACAAAAGTGCATTTCACAACACATAGGAGGCTAAAATATTAATCTACAAACAAATCATTATCTACATCCCTTTGTGAGTGCTGTGGTCAGCAATCTTGAGAACACTGAGGCTTGCGGGCTTGAGAGCATAGGCTGAGGATCCTCCACACTGGATACTAGTCTTGTCCACGTTGAGACGGATCCAGTGGTAGCCATGATGGCTGGAGTCCGTGGACCAAGCTCTGGGGGAAAGTTTAGGGGTGGTTCCTCCTCTACCTGTCCTACTGTGACAGGAGATCTACACAGCTGTAGGGCCAGGTCCACATATTGAGCCATGGTCCACCTGGTATCACCCCCTGGCATCAGTGTCATTGTCCTGTCCGCCCCAAATACAGTCCAGTAAAATGACGTCTGCCAATTGCGAGATATGAGAATATGCAAAAAAAATATATATAAATTTTTTTTGTATCTTATACATATTTTTCAATAGGGTGGTCATCTTGAAAAATTGAACGGAGTGCTCAGACAGAGCCAATTACCCCCCTGCTAGATCCATTGTGGGTCAGTCGTTCTGTAAGAAGGATTGGAGAAAGAAGGCTGAGGTGAGGATCTAAATGCAGGGGCACTTTAAAGGGGTCATCGGATGCCCATTTTCCACAATATGATTCTTTAGGGTCTTAATGAAAAGTCTGTAACATAGTTTGGTTAAAATTTCTCAATGGTAGTGTAAAAAACACCTTTTTTACCCTGTCAAAAACAGCTCTTTTCAGAGCAAGCCGTTTTGTAGCATTTTCCTTTAAATGCAAATGAGCTCTGCTGACCCCGCCCCTCTCTTCCGAGCCGCTCTCTGAGGGACTGTTTACTTTAGCCGCATTCATAGTGAAACTTGCTAATTAGCACATTATTAGGAAAGGCGATTTGCAAAGATTCATTAAAAAACCGTATACTCACTTTTTCTGGAGGTGAAGCTGAATCACGAATGATTCGCACGAACATAAACTCATTTAGGTAGATTGGGGGCGCATTCCCTTCAAAAACAAACGTAATTCACAGCGTCTTCAGCAGCTCAGATGTCGGGAGTAAATGACTACTGCTATGTTCAGTTCATTATTACATTCAACAACAAAACACCTCAATCACTTAGGAGACATTCTTGTGTACATCTTCTCCGGTGGTGAAACAATGGCGGACTGATGACAGCTCACTCAGGGAGGGTCTAAGGTAAGACACCAGTCCAGTCTGTGCTGAAACGCTACTGTCAATCAAACAATCGTGGGAGGGGCCTGTCTGTGTGACGTCAACACTTCTAAGACTAACAGTGTTGAGCTATATAACAATGGTTAGTTTTGTAATCAGACAGTTGCTCACCTGTCTAATAAAATGCATAGTATATGAAAGCGTCTTTGGTGTTTCCATGGTTTCTACAAAGTAAAACCGGAAATCGAGGGCAACATGAGAATGGCGTCTTTGAAGGTGATGCAGTGACAAAGGATGGGGCACTAGTTACAATTGCTTATTTCTCTGGATTTAAACATTCATGGAAACATTTGGGATATAATGCAAGTACACAAGTCAACTAAATATATAACATTGTTCTAGTGGTTTTAGGAAAATTGATTGACTAATACGTAATCTGCGTAAAATTAATTTGCAAGTAATATTTTTGCTGAGATCACTGCTGGCTACTACATATATTTACATTATGATGTAAATTTGCATGTAATGCCTTTTTGTTGCTTGTTTTGCAATCACATCTTTTGTTATGTTGATGTAATAAACTGAGATGATGCACATCAAAGTTTTATTGAAGATTTGAAAGAAGCCGTCTGCTCTCTAAAGCTCTCTCTGTACTTCGATGTCACACACCGATCAGTCTAGTGGAGAGGCCATGCTCAGTGACTCCATTTCGTCATCAAGTCATGATTTTAGCCCTGCCTAAAGAATCCTGAACACGAAAAATGGTGAAAAACTGTTTTAACGGTCTAACTTCACAATTAAGTACTACATAGATCATAGTACTACATAGTCTTTGCAATATGTTTTAGCAATGCCCTTCTAACATTTATAATGTGTTTTGAAACAATTCTCAGAATTGACTTTACACAGACTTTTAAGTGTTCACATTAATGAACAGGTTAATTAAAAGATTGAAGTTGAGCTAATTCACTACATAACCCTTTCTTGCTTTCATTTTAGACCTGATGGAAGAGAGTGAGGAGAGTGAAGAACTGAGTGAGGCAGAGGGGAAACAGCATCATGTCATAACTAGTAAGAAATCTTTGAGTCGCTCACAGACTAAAAGTAATTTATTGAAAAGAAAAGCCAAAAAGTCTTTCATCTGCCATCAATGTGGGAAGAGTTACATAGTAAAAGGAAGCCTGAAAGTACACATGAGAATCCACACTGGAAAGAATCTGCACACATGTGATCAATGCGGGAAGAGTTTTCCGATAAAAGCCAACCTTAAGGATCACATGAGAATCCACACTGGAGAGAAGCCGTACTCATGTGATCAGTGCGGGAAGAGTTT
>NW_015627299.1:38270-40696 GCF_001515625.1 Sinocyclocheilus rhinocerous
GAGAATCCACACTGGAGAGAAGCCGTACTCATGTGATCAGTGCGGGAAGAGTTTCCCATACATACAGAGTCTTAATATTCACATGAGAGGTCATAGTGGAGAGAAGCCGTACACATGTGATCAATGTGGGAAGAGTTTCATACATAAAGGATCTCTCAAGGAACACATGACAATCCACACTGGAGTGAAACCACACACATGTGATCAATGTGGGATGAGTTTCAGACAAAAAGGATCTCTTAGTGAACACATGACAATCCATACTGGAGTGAAGCCATTCGCATGTGATCAGTGTGGAAAGAGTTTCAGAAAGTCTTGCAGTTTTAAAATACACCTGCGTCGTCATTCTGGAGAAAGACCATTTACCTGTGATCAGTGCGGTAAAACTTTTTTTAGGTCAGATGCGCTGAAGGACCACCTGAAAGTTCATACAAAGGAGAAGCCTTACATGTGTTCTTTGTGTGGAAAGAGTTTTAGTCAGTCGGGTACTTTAAAATTACATCAGAAAAGACACAACAGTGTGAAGGATCACATGTGCTTTGATTGTGGGAAGACTTTTGTTAGAGATGCTGAACTGAAACTGCACCAGAGAATGCACAGTGAGGAAAAACCTTTCAAGTGTTCAAAATGTGACAAGAGATTCAGTCGGTCAGATTATCTGAAATCACATGAGAGGGTTCACACTGGAGAAAAACCTTACAAGTGTTCACACTGTGACAAGAGATTCAAATGGTCAGATCATCTGAAAAAACATGAGAGGATCCACACTGGACAAAAACCCTATCACTGCATTCCATGTGGGAAGAGTTTCACTCATTCATCTTCTTTACTCAGTCATACAAAAAACAAATGTCTGAAATCATGAACTCTGAATATCTGAATTCTTCTTTGGATCCAGGAGATGGATTTGGATTTAAATGAGACACATGTCCTCACCAAACATGACCCAATAAAGCAAGCAATAAAATCTCTTCTATATAAATCTGCTCTAACCAGCAACAACAAGTGACAGAACAACAAAACATCATCTGAAGGTGTTACAGTGAAATTAAAAGTTAGAGTTTCTCCCAAATCAACAATATCTAAGAAGTTTTATTGTTGTATGAGTTTACTACATGATATAATTTAAATCATGATGCTGTATTATGGTTTTTGCAATTTGTTCAATTTGTATATAATTTTCTTAAAAGATTGAAGCAGAGTGGATTCCAAGGCTCCATCACCTTCTCTTCGCCGCCTTATTATATCCTCTTAGTCCATGTTTAATCACCATTTGTTAATCAGTATTATCTTTTATGCAGTGATTAAAATAAATGTCGAATAGTGTTAGCATGATTTAAGTTGTTTTTGATGCTCTTGTTCCTACGAGAAAACTCTTAGTTCCTTTGCTCTCTTTCATGAAGGAAAGTAAAGCATATTTTTATACACGTAAATTTTTTTTGTGTGTGTTTATATCAGCACGTTTCAACAGAAAAAGAGCAGTTGGAATAAAGACATAGCAGTTTGACTTGTTGTGCAACCCTTTCTGTTAATTTTGTTTAATATTATATTTTGTAAATGTTTTGTTGTTGTGAACAATATTTCATATCTGTTTTAAAAATTTACTGTTGATTTAACCTCCCAGTAATGAAGTTACCACTAGTGCCCTCACTTACTCAGCGTTTGGTCATCTAAGCCAGTACACAGTGTTTTGCATATGTATACAATCATGAAGTTTAATTTTCTTAACCAACAAGGAGTGATTGTTATATTTTTAATTGGTTACCGGCTCTTTGTGTGTGGTTCCTTCTCTGCTAATGTCTCCACTGCTAAAAGGACATACTATCACAACAAAATTAACAATTCGCCTAACTCTCGCATGCTCCTCCTCCCCCTCCAACAGCTGACGAAATTGCCACGTTCTTCAGTAATAAAATTACAACCATCAGTGCACAATTCTCCACACCACAAACTGTCAAACACATCTTACCAGCAAACATAGTCATTCACATCCTTCTCTCCACTTTCTGAAGCAGAATTCTCTAAACTCATCCTTTCCAATCATCCTACTACTTGTCAGCTTGATCCTATTCCATCTCATCTCCTTCAAGCCATTTCTCCTGCAGTTGTACCTGCACTCATTCACATAATTAACACATCCCTTCACACTGGTGTTTTTCTCTCAACATTTAAACAGGCTCGTATAACCCCATTACTTAAGAAACCCACTCTTAACCCAACTCTTTTAGAGAACTACAGACCGGTTTCCCTTCTTCCTTTCATTGCAAAACCACTTGAACGAGTTGTGTTAAACCAAGTCTCTGCCTTTCTCACACAGAAAAACCTCCTGGACAGCAACCAATCTGGCTTCAGAAGTGGACACTCGACACATGCCTTGCTTTCAGTTGTTGAAGCCCTAAGACTGGCAAGAGCAGATTCCAAATCTT
>NW_015627299.1:41127-47861 GCF_001515625.1 Sinocyclocheilus rhinocerous
ATTGCAAAAACACTTGAACGAGCTGTGTTCAACCAAGTCTCTGCCTTTCTCACACAGAAAAACCTCCTGGACAGCAACCAGTCTAGCTTCAGAAATGGACATTCAACCGAGACTGCCTTGCTCTCAGTTGTTGAAGCTCTAAGACTGGCAAGAGCGGCTTCCAAATCTTCTTTACTTATCATGCTGGATCTGTCCGCTGCTTTTGATTTGATCTTGGAGGGGTGAGGTGTCCCAGTTGCAACATCTAGCTACTGGGGTGCCTCAGGGCTCAGTTCTTGGACCACTTCTTTTCTCTGTCTATATGGCATCACTAGGTTATGTCATTCAGAAACATGGCTTTTCATATCACTGCTATGCTGATGACACTCAACTCTACCTCTCATTCCATCCTGATGATCCGACGATAGCTGCTCGCATCTCAGCTTGTCTAACAGACATTTCTTGCTGGATGAAGGACCATCACCTTCAACTCAACCTTGCCAAGTGCTTGTGGTTTCAACAAACCCATCACTTCATCACAATTTCACCATCCAGCTAAGCACATTAACCATAACTCCTTCAAAAACAGCCAGAAACCTTGGAGATGTGATTGATGATCAGCTGAATTTCTCAGACCACACTGCTAAAACTGCCTGTTCCTGCAGATTTACTTTATACAACATTAGGAAGATCAGGCCAGTAATGAATTTAGGTAAAGGGGTGCAGAGCCAGTGGTGGTTTTGTAGGCAAACATAAATGCCTTGAATTATTGAAACAAATTGTACATGTACTTTATTACATAGGAAAATGAAAGCAAATATTTAAATTTCAATGTAGGCACCGGTGGCGTCAAACATTTTCCTCAAATGGCCGGTAATGGAATACAGTCTTCTGCGGGTAAACATTTCTTGCACTGTCGCCACATTCTCTGCGGACCGTAATGTGGATGGGCGGCCACTTCTTGCATCGTTCACCGAGCCTGTGGTCATCAGCTTTACATGACAATTTTCTATTGTCTTCGGACGTAGTGTTGCATTCCTAATATATATTTATATATATTAGGGATGTAATGGTACACGTATTCGTACTGAAAATTTTCGATACGGGTTTTTCGGTTTGGTAATTATGTGTACCAAACAAATCGTTCCATTTTTTTCAGGAAATTCAGACAATAAATGGCATTTTGGCACTCTTTGATGTGGCTGTATAATACTAATAAGACAGATAGCTGTATAAACGCCTCAGTTCTGACGGCAGCGTGGAGCGCAAGTGAGCGCAATCATCCCTTCCTCTCTATTAGCCTACTAGTTTTAATGCGAAATAAACATGAATTGACATCTCACCCCTCATGTAATCGCTCAATTAGCATTTCAACCGCGGAAAGACATCTTTAAAACAGCTTGTAAAAAAAATGTCACGTAGCATTTCATTTACCTCAGAAAAGTCATGTGTCTACAGTCTATTTGCTAGAGAAATGAAGTCTATAGTGAAGAGCATTTGGTGAAATATTAGACTATATACTTCATTATATTTTACTTTACCTGTTAGTGATGTCTTAATGTATGTTTAAATAAATCTTTTATGAAACAAGTTATGACAGCCACTCTGTAAATTATTATATTTCAACAACAAATAGAAATTGTATAATTTAGAAGTCAATATACAAACATATTTTTTTATTATTTGAGTGTTAATTCTTATAGTTAAAAATAAATAGTAATTGATTTTAAGTTTGGGCTCTGTTGTTAATTGTAACCTTTTAGTAATGTAAAAGGGCTCCCTATAGTTTAGAGCAGAAGCTGAGGTAGATTTTTATCCCTAAGAAAATTTGTTATATTGAATTTATTTAAAGAAAGAGCAATTTGTTCAGTAAATTTGTTTAACTAAAAAAGAAGCTATTTGTTTAGTTTTTTTCCTCCTCCTGTACTGAAACTATACCGAACCGTGACGTCAAAACTGAGGTACATACCAAACCGTCATGTTTGTGTGCCGTTACACCCCTAATATATATTACAGTGTTGGGAAGGTTACTTTGGAAATGTAATAGGTTACAGATTACAAGTTACCCTACTTAAAATGTAATAAGTAGTGTAACTTTTCAATTACTTTATAAAAGTAATGTAACTGATTACATTTGATTACTTTTTGAAATTTCTATTTTTTTTTAACTGTTTATCATTTTCAAACATGTAAACCAGGCAGGGTAAACCTTACAGTAGTACTCAACACTGATTACTGTCACACTTTAAGACAAAAATGGCTCTTACACCAGGCGAAAAGATTTATTTAAATAACAGAACAGAACATAACACGAAGAAAACGGAAAACACAAATGAATATAGAATAACTAGTAAAGGATAATATACTTCCCCAAACCACGGAGCAACTCTACAGTATAAAGTCAACAAAAGAAAAACAAACCCAAAATTTAAGAATTAAGAAAAGGGGTAATAAAGCTTGTTTGCTGGTGGATCTCCTTCCCTTCCATGCTCCGCTTCAGCATCCTTTATATAGCTAGTAATCACTCATTCCATGAGACACAGGTGCACCGGGGCGGACCTAAACAATCAGACTCAAAGAGAAAGATTAGGGGAGACATGACGTCACATGAAGGAAGATACACTCAAGGCCTAGGCCGTAACACTCCCCCACCAAAAAGAAGAACCTAGTCTGCTTTTTACAGAAGAGACAGGTTCTAGGTGAAGCTAACAAGTGAAAGCAAACAAGAAAAAAAATACATAAATGATATACATACATATAATGTAGATACAAACCCAGTTAAACTTAATTGAAAACAAACAATTACCTAGCCCCGAGAAAGGGCATCTGCCACGACGTTGTCAGTTCCTTTCTTATGGCGTATATCAAGGTTGTAAGGCTGAGCCATTAAAGCCCAACGCATTAGACGTTGGTTGTGGTTGTACATTTTATTTAAAAAAACCAAGGGGTCGTGGTCCGTGTAGACGACGATGGGAGTAGAACTATATCCAACGTACACATCAAAGTGCTGCAAAGCAAGCAACAGAGCCAGAGTCTCCTTTTCAATAGTGGAATAATTCAATTGGTGACGATTAAATTTAGCAGAAAAATAGGACACTGGATGGGATATGCCATCAGGACCATCCTGAAGCAGGACAGCTCCAACTCCGATCGCGCTGGCGTCCACCTCGAGCTTGAACGAGCGAGCTAAGTCAGGAGCAGACAATACTGGAGCACTGCAAAGGAGAGACTTGGCACACAAAAATGCATTTTGACATTCATCAGTCCACTTAAACACTTAAGTGGACTGATGAATGTCAAAATGCATTTTTGTGTGCCAAGTCTCTCCTTTGCAGTTTAGGACTTTAGGACTGCACATTTTAGTTAAAGGGGCAACCACAGTCGAGAAATTTTTACAGAAACATCTGTAATAGCCAGCCATCCCCAAAAATCATCGCAACTCTCACCTTGTTGCAGGTACCGGGTACGCAAGAATAGCGGTCACTTTTGCGTCCACAGGACGTACTTGACCGTTCCCGACCTGTTTTCCTAGATACGTGACGGAAGCTTTTGCAAAGTCACATTTTTTCAAGTTTAATGTTAAGGATGCGGCTGTTAATCGACTAAAAACATTGTGCAACGTGGAAATGTGATCAGACCACGCAGAAGAATAAATGACTACGTCATCCAAATAGATATTACAATTCGGAACGTCACCCAAAACCATAGACATCAACCTTTGAAATGTGGCGGGTGCATTTCGCAGTCCAAACGCCATTCGAGTATACTGGAAGAAAGAATCAGGCGTCACAAATGCAGAAACTTCAGAAGCACATTCAGTCAATGGCACTTGCCAATAGCCTTTTAAAAGGTCTAATTTAGTAATGTATTGAGCCGTGCCCAGGTTATCAATACAATCTTCTATACGCGGCAATGGAAATGCATCTGGTACAGTAACAGAATTCACTTTTCGGAAATCAGTGCAAAAACGAAATGACCCATCAGCTTTAGGCACCAAAACACACGGTGAACTCCAAGGGCTATTACTCTTTTTAGCAAACCCATTCTGGACTAGATATTCCACTTCATGATCTCCCTCTTCCCGGCTGGACAGCGATACACATGCTGTTTTATTGGAACCGCGTTACCTACCTCAATGTCATGCTGGATGACAGAGGTACCAGACGGAACATCACTAAACAAGTCAGGGAAACTTTCAACCAACTCAAGACATGTTCAACCCATCATCACCCTCGTCAATCACCAGGATACGAGACAGCATAGATACTTGCTCTGCCTTTTGCACCTGTAACTTTCCCTCAGGAAAATTCATTTCCTTTTCAGTTTCACCAGTACGGCATAGATATGGTTTTAACATTCACATGACACAAGTGCGTCTTCTGTCGGCGTTCTGGAGTATGAATTACGTAATCAGTATTACTCACTTTACTTTTGATCACATAAGGGCCTGTAAAACGTGCAGCCAATGCAGAACCAGGCGAAGGAAACAACACCAACACTTTCTCTCCCGGCATAATGGAGGGTAGTGTGCATATATATGTATATGTGTATATATATATAGTGCTGTCAAACGATTAATCGCGATTTATCGCATCCAAAATACAAGGTTTTTTTACATGATATATGTGTGTGTGTGTGTGTGCGGTGTATATTTATTATGTATAAATACACACACATGCATGTATATATTTAAGAAAAATGTTACGTTTATATATTAAATATATTTATATATGATATAATTTATATAAATATATACATGTAAATAGATGTAAATATTTTCAAAATATATGCTGTATGTGTGTGTCTTTATATATACATAATAAATATACACAGTACACACAGCATTGGCAATTAATCGTAACATGAAAATTTGATATGGTCATATGCCTACTTGTCAGAGGTTTGCATCTTGCTGTAGCCTATGTAATTCTATGTCAAAGTCTCCTGTGGACAGTTGATTGTCAGAGCATCACCCCAGCTTTCTGGAGGTTGTTGGCGATTTTACAGACACGTATTTTAGGGTTAATTTTCACAGCTTTTATGATTTGTCTGTCATCAACTACTGTTGTTTTTCTCAGCTGATCAGGTTGTTGTGGGTTGCTGATGTCGCCGGTGGTTTCCAAACTCCTGATTTCTCCATGCCCTTTGTTTTTGATATAGCTCTAATTGACTTCCTCTTTTCTCTTAGCATCCAAATTGCTTACTTTTCTCTCAAAGTTAGCGCTCCCTCGTCTTTATCCTGTTTTGTGTGTGTCGTCATCGAATGCAAGACTCAAAATGCAGAAGCAATGGATATAACTGATATGACGCATTCCCTGCTTTTAATATCTGAAAAATGAATGCAACAGGACACTCAGTCATACAAAAAACACATGTCTGAAATCATGAAATCTTGTCTGAATTCATCTTCAGATCCAGCACATTTAAATGCGACACCATGTCCTCACCAAACATGACCCAATAAAACAACCAATAAAATCTCTAAAATCTGCCCTAACCAGAAACAAGAAGTGACAGAACAACAAAACATCAACTGAAGCTGTTACAGTTATAATAGTAAAGCGGAGTGGATTGTTATGCTCCATCACCTTCCACTCTCCGACTTATTATATCATTTTAATCCATGTTTAATCACCATTTGTTAATCAGTATTATTTTTATGCAGTGATTAAAATAAATGTAGAATAGAGTGTTAGCATAGTTTAAGTTGTTTTTGATTCTCTTGTTCCTACAGAAATTATGTACATTATGTATCACTCTTAGTTCATTTACTTTCTTTCATAAAGGAAAGCACATTTTTATACATGTAAATGTCCATTTTGTTTAATATTATATTTTATAGATGTTTTGTTGTTGTTAACAGTATTTCATATTTGTTTTTAAAGTTTACTGTTGATTTTCGCCTCTCATGAGTTCCCTAACTCACTCAGCGTTTGGTCTTCAAGCCAGTCCACAGTGTTTCGCATATTTATACAGTCATGAAGTTTAATTTTCTTAACCAACATTTTTAAAGAAGTGATTTTTGTTTTTTTTATGGGTTACCAGCTCTTTGTGTTGAAGGATCTGAGGATCCTCAAATGCAAACTGTGTGTGTTTTGTTTCAAGAGAGCAATCATACATTTGTGTTGCATTTTACTTTTTCTTTTACTTTCATTTATTCATTCATTCATTTATAATCATTTATTTCATTGTTTAATTATGCAATCATTTATAATAATAATTTTAACCATTTATATACTAATTTCATTGATTCATTAATTGATTAGTCATTTATTGTTGTTGTTTTTTATATTATTTTTCCATTGTTTAGTTTTATGACTGTGTGTTTCAAGGGCTGTTTGTCTTCATGAATAAGAGATGCAAGGGAGTGTAAACTCAATGTTTATGGGATGTTGTTTTGAATCAGATTGTTATAACAGTACTTGTTGGATTTGTGCTGGTCAGACGAAGATCACCAACGATCTGAGCCTCGGGCCGTGAGGGAAGAGGCAATAACAGATACCAAGTACTGAGTCTCCAGCTTCAAGGCAGCAACAGATACGACCACGTTCTGAGCCTCCAGCCTGCGAGGAAAAAGATAATCTATGTTCAGACTTCATTCAGAGTCTTCGTCCAGCGAGACAACAACAGATGCAGCACGTCCTGAGTCTCCATCCTAGAGAGACGAAGCGGATCGACCAAATTCTGAGCCTCTAGCCCAGAGAGGCAGAACAGACATCTGCAACAAGGTTAAGCTCCGGCGAGCAAACCTTCAC
>NW_015627300.1:0-868 GCF_001515625.1 Sinocyclocheilus rhinocerous
TAATCCCGAATTCCACAGACTCAAATTGAAAGGCATTTGTTTGTATACTTTTTATACTTAGTAAGATACAAGTATAAAATTTATGCAGTACATGGATAATTGTGCGTGCATCTATTCATCATTTTGAGTCTAATTTCATCCCATAAGCGTGAGCCTCTAGGCAGTGTTGACAAATTGAAATGTTGATAGAAAAGACGTCACAGAGCATCTGCGCTCCTGTGTGTGTGTGTGTGTGTTGGAGAGCATGCAGGCTTTACAGTGGGATGAAGCAACGGCGCAAACAGAAGTTTAGTGATCGATTCGAACTGGGATGCTGCGATGACATCAATCTGGGAAATCTAAGACAATTTAGAAAAATTGCAAGGTCCTCTGAATTATGCAGAGTTTGTTTGATTTTTGTGTTAAATTCTGCAATCGCAAAATCCTGGAGGGACTGGTTAGTGTGCCATTCTGAACACAGCATGAGTCAACATACAATGCCAGGGAACATGAACTGAACTGTTGACAGTGACTTTTAATGTCATATATTATCAGTTCAGTTCACAATTTTTGTATAAACAGTGTATGAAATGACTATAAAGTGCTCTTGAATGTGTAGTTGATTTGTTGCATACAGTCATTTAAATAATGAACTTTAATGTTTCTCTGTTTTAGTTCAGCTCCTCAGAAGAGATCAGAAGCAGAGTCCAGCTGTGTGTCTATGAAGAGTGACATGTCTACAGTTAGGTGAGTATATTTCAAGAAAGAATAGAGACAGTGTGGTCTCAGGTATTTAGATATGATCTGAACACATGATACAGAATACACAAGACATTGTGCTTTTTAACTTTTTATTTTACAGCCATGAAGTCCTCAACACGTTTAGATC
>NW_015627301.1:0-1202 GCF_001515625.1 Sinocyclocheilus rhinocerous
GCAGAAGAGAAGATGGAGCTGCATGTGTTCTTGCTATGCAGTGCAAGACATGCTACAGTGCTGGTGTGTAGATGGAATCCAGTGTGAGGGGTAGGGTTGGTGGGTAATTATCATTTTGCTATCTGGTTCGGGTCCTGATGCTGCGGTATCGTCTGCCTGATGGTAGCAGTGAGAAGAGTTCGTGGCTCGGGTGGCGGGGGGTGATGGTAGCAGTGAGAAGAGTTCGTGGCTCGGGTGGCAGGAGTCTCTGATGATCTTCGTGCTTTCCTCACACATCTCTGTGTGTGTGTGTTTTATGTGTCTGTGTTTGAGGTGTTCTTGCTAACTTCTGTCATGTGTGTGTGCGTGTTATATGTGTTTGTAATTTGAGGTGTTCCTGCTAACTTATGTTGTGTGTGTTGCTTTTTTTTATATCACAGACAATCATCTGACATTGAATCGAGTGAAGTCTGGGAGCCAGTCAGCAAAAAGCCATATATTGAGGGACATGATGACAGCACCTCTGAAAAAAATAGTAAAAATCACTACACAATGTGTTTATGCTTCAGTTACTATGTTTTCAAGAAATTGAATAGGTCTAAGTGTAAGCTTTCATTAGAGCCCAAAATTATGACTGTACATTAAAGCATTCAAGAATTACAGCATTTTATGTGTCGTTGGTTACAAAGGGTCATTTGGAGTCTCCAAGTGGCTTTTTTTGGGAAGCGCCTAGACATAAATTTAGATACACATGTGTAAAACACTGATTTTCTAAGGTATTGTTGTCAAATTTGAAACATTTTGCTTGGTAAGACTTTATTCTGTGATCCAAATGTATTTTCCAGCTAATAGCTCCCAGCTACAGTCATCTGCAGGCATCTGTTTACAAAAAAAAAATGTAGGCGGATTTTTTATTTGATTTTTCAGTGTGTTCAAAGTTCTATTACTCAATACCAATAAGACTTACAGTGACCTCAGAGTGTCACCTTTCAAAAGAGACCAAAAACCATGTATGTACTCCAAATGGTTCAAGAACAGCATGCAATTTACTTTGGGTATGCCTTTTTTAGGCGTTTTAGGCAAATTTGACAGGAATGCTAAGTTAATTTCCATTCTGTGTAAAAAAAAAAATATTAAAAACTGCCTGTTTAAACTGAGCATGAAGAGCATTAAACAAGCATACTTACTGGGTGAGCAGGGTAGGCTATGACAGCTGTCATATC
>NW_015627302.1:0-1558 GCF_001515625.1 Sinocyclocheilus rhinocerous
GAAGCTTAGTTTTGAGCTTCTGTGAATAGAAACACTATGTTAGTAATGTGCTTAGAAGCTCTAACATAACTTCATGTTATGTTTCTTTGATGACATTTTTTTTCCTGAAGAAACTCATTGCCAGCAGTAACCAGATGCAATTCCAATGATGATGTCAAACTTCCAAAATGGCTGTTCACAGACACATTTTAACCTTTGCGATTGACGTTTTGGAAGCCAGACATAATCGTTGGAATTGCATGTAGTTACACTGCTGACATTAAGGTTCATCAGGGAAAAATGTACATCACAGAAACATAACAGTGGGAACAGCCTTATTGGAAGCCATATATGATTGTTAGAATTGCACCTGGTTACTGCTGGCAATGAGTTCCTTCAGGAAAAAATGTACATTACATAAACATAACAGTGGTAACCGCCTAATTGGAAGCCAGACATCATCGATGGAATTGCACCTGTTACTGCTGGCAATGAGCGTCATCAGGAAGAAGTGTACATCACTGTAGCAACTCATAATTTAAAAACTGCACATAATGTAATGAGTATTACATTATTATTGCAATAAAATGTTCATAATGTAATAATTTTCTCAAAACGAAATAAAATCTTGAGCTCATAATGTAATAACAATTATTACATTATGAGAAATTTAATTTCTCTTACAGAGAAAGAAGGTTTTTGGCATTTGTGGGCTTGCATTCTCTTCATTTTCTTAGTTCCACTAACATAGTGATTCTATTCACAGGAGCTCAAAACTAAGCTTCCTGTGCTTAGAAGCTCTAACAACGTCATGAGCTTAAAACTCGTAACACATTAAAATCTGTCTTTCTGCATTGCAAATAATATTTCATTTCACATGTTAGAAACATATTTCATGAGGGCAACTATTAGTCTTAACATTGCATAATCTAACTTTCTCTTACAGAGAAAGAATGTTTTTAGCATTTGTGGGCTTGCATTCTCTTCATTTGCTTAGTTGTACTAACATAGTGTTACTGTTCACATAAGCTCTAAACTAAACTTCTTGTGATTAGAAGCTCTAACAACGTCATGAGCTTAAAACTCCTAACACATTAAAATCTGTCTTTATGCATTGCAAATAACATTTCATTTCACATGTCAGAAACATATTTCAAGTGGGCAAGCTTTAGTCTTAACATTGCATAATCCAACTTTCTGTTACAGAGATAAAAAGGTTTTTAGCATTTGTAGGCTTGCATTCTTTTCATTTGCTTAGTTCCACTAACATAGTTTTTCTATACACAGAAGCTTAAAACTAAACTTCCTGTGCTTAGAAGGTCTAACGTAAGTTCATGAGCATAAAACTCCTAACACAATAAAACTCCTAACACAATAAAACTCCTAACACAATATTCAAATAACATTTCATATCACATGTTAGAAACATATTTCAAGTGGGCAAGCGTTAGTTTTAAAATTGCATAATCCAACTTTCTCTTACAGAGAAAGAATGTTTTAGCATTTGTGGGCTTCCATTCTCTTCATTTGCTTTCTTGTACTAACATAGTGTTACTGTTCACAGAAGCTCTAAACTAAG
>NW_015627303.1:0-1634 GCF_001515625.1 Sinocyclocheilus rhinocerous
CGACATTAAGGGGTAGTCCACCACATCCCCGTGCACGCACCGAACGTTAACCATGCAGCTCTTATCCAATGCCTCCGGCTGAATCAGGCTTTGATGCATTGAGGTTTGGTTGCATCCCGAATCCACCAAAGCCTGATATGTACCCCCCTTAATACTCACGGGTATCTGGTACAGGCCAGCTTGATCGGGGGCAGCCTGCGGGGCATCCGGGACCCGGATCAGTGTCCCCACCTCCATCCCTGGACACCGATCAATAAAATGACCTGGGTCCCCGCAACGCCAACAGGCCGGCCCAGGCCTCCCCGCCGCCCTAGTGGCAGGAAGTGGGTCAAGGAATTGGTGTGGAGAGAGCGGCGGAACGGAAGCTGCCGAGAGCGGTGGAACGGGAGCTGCCGCCGGGCTGTCGCCGGCCGGACCCGCCCCCCTGGGCGGCGCCCTCGGGGCGGCTGTGGGTTCCGTCCCTGAAACACCCTCCCGCGGGTTGGGGCTCGTGGGGGCAGATTCCCTCGGGACCTGGGGAAAGGGACAGGTTTGGAGGGAGAGAGAGACAGATGGCAGGGGTTCGCCGACCCCGGGGCCACGCCCCCATCTGGTCCTCTGCCAGTTGGATGGCCCGGGTCAGCGACGTCGGGCGGTGGCACTGGACCCACTGGGCAGTCTTCCTTGGCAGCCGGGCCACGAACTGCTCCAGTACCACTCGATCGATGATTTCCTCGACGTCGCTCGTGTCGGCCATCAGCCATCTGCGGCAGGCGTCCCGGAGCTGTTGCGCCATCACGAAGGGTCGGCCCCCCTCTCTGAGGTCCAGCGACCTGAAGCGCTGGCGATGCTGCTCGGGGCTCTGGCCGACCCGCTGGAGGATGGCGCGCTTGAGGTCCTTGTAGACCAGGAGGTTCTGGACTGGCAGCTGTTGTGCGGCCACCTGCGCTTCCCCGGACAGCAGGGGAATGAGCCGCACTGGCCAGTCCTCCTCGGGCCACCCCCCGGCCTCTGCCGACCTCTCAAACAGGTCCAGGAACACCTCCGGGTCGTCCTGGGGCCCCATCTTGTGGAGAGGCACATGGGGGGGTGGTGCTGGGGCAGATGTCGGTCCCCCAGCCCGAACCTCCCGGTCAATCCAGCTCCGGAACAGCTCGCGGTCTTCCTGCTGGGCTTGGATGAGAGCTCGGAACCGCCGCTCCTGATCGTCCCTCAGGCCCAGCAGCGCCTGATGGTGCTCCTGGTGAAGACCCGCGAGCGATTGGATGACCTCCGCAAATGGCGATCCTGGGGGGGACTGCATGATGGTGACGGCGTTCTTCTTCCTCCCGGGTTTCGGCACCAGTGTAGTAAAGGTTCAGGAGTGTGGAAGGAAGAAGGCAGGGTCGGCTTGCTGGGACGCGAGCTTTATTTAAATTTCTCTGGCACCGCACACAATACGGCGCTCAATCAGCGCTGTCAGACTCGCAGTCAATAAAACGGAAAAGGCGCTCACTGCGCTTTCAATCTCTCAGTCAATAACTCATAACATCACTCTACATATACTTCGTGCTCTCGTAACCCGTTTCCCCGGGTGGCTCGCGTTCCCAATCAGTCTCTCTCTTCCCATACGTGCTCCAGGTGGCCCCTTTTATCCGGTCTCTCCACACCAATTA
>NW_015627304.1:0-899 GCF_001515625.1 Sinocyclocheilus rhinocerous
AACATCATGAAACTGAACAGGTTGGTGTTTATTCTTCATTCCTCATCATGCTGAAGAAGCCTGTGTTGTGTAGAAAATAATGTGATTGCTTACAGATTACATGTCAAGTTTGTGCCATCTAGAGTTTCATGACCAAACTAGTGATTTATAACACAAGTCATCTTCATGACAGTAAAATAGATCATAATCGTGCACAGCAGTTGTCGAGCAGATTTGATGGAATTGAAATTTCTCTTGAGCTCATCAGTGATCTTGACTTTAGGCTTCACTTTCTTTCTCATTTAAAAACTCACATGATTTAATGCTTCTTTTAGACCTGAGAAAGAAAAACAAAAAAGGAAAACCAGAAGCCAAAAAAAATCTGTCACCTGCCCAGATGCACATATTAATCAAGTCTGAAGATTCACATGAGGATCCACACTGGGACGTAACCCATCATCTCTGATCAAAGCAGGAAAAGATTAACAAGAAAACAAACCTCAAGAACCTCAACCTCTGCCTACACATTCTGAAGAAAGACCATTTTACCAGTGCAGTAAACCGTTTCATTGAGCATCAGTCCTGAAGAAACACCTGAAGATTCACATAAAGGAGAAGATTCATTCGTGATATAAGAAAGTCCTGTACTACAGATGCTGAACTGTTTCAAGTATTCCAACTGCAACATGAAATTCAATCTGTCAGAAACCTTGGAAACACATGAAAGGATTCACACTGGAGAGAAACCACATCAGAGTTTGATCATAAAAAAACAAAACAAAAAAACTTTCAAGTATTCAAACTGCAACATGAGATTCAATCTGTCAGAAACCTTGGGAACACATTAAATTATTCACACTGGAGAGAAACCAAATTCAGAGTTTGATCAGTTATATTGTCTACAGTCATTGTCAGCATCC
>NW_015627305.1:0-1028 GCF_001515625.1 Sinocyclocheilus rhinocerous
ACTCTATTCATTTACTGCTTGTTTTCTTTAAAAAAAAAAACTAACTCTAGTTTTTATAATCTTTTTGTATTCTATCTATTTGTTTTCTTTTTGTTTATTATATAATTTTAAAAAAGTGCTTCGTGTACTGTTAAGCTAACTGAAACTTGTTATAGCACTTGCATATCGTTACTCTTTTGTTGATTTTGATTGCTTTCATTGTCCTCATTTGTAAGTCGCTTTGGATAAAAGCATCTGCAAAATGACTAAATGTAAATGAAAATGTAATGAAAAGTGCATTCCTGCATAAATGTGAGAATTTAGAAGATCTGTACCAAAGACTGGTGCCAGAGAAAGGGGACAGGTGGGAGACCACTTGCCAATATATGTGATCACGTGGAACAATGTGGCATGCCACCATTCCCAGTGCAGTCAGAGCCTGGTTTGACAACCATTCGAGCATGATTTATCTTTCCCTCCTTACTCCCCTTTCCTCAACCCCATTGAGGAGTTTTACTGAGCCTGGAGATGGAAGGTTTTTGACCATCGTCCCTCATTGAGGAGTTTTACTGAGCCTGGAGATGGAAGGTTTTTGACCATTGTCCCTCCAGATGTCCCTCCAGGATGCAATGGATGCTGAATGCCAAGACATCACAGCTGAACAATACCAGGAAGGATAAGGCATACCAAAATATTCTTCCCAAGATGCCTTGCCAGAGAAGATATCAGGTGTGATGTGGATGAGAACATGTGGCCAAACGCAGAAGTATTTATAATAAAAAAGAAAAAATAGTATAATAAAAAAATAGTATTTATATAAAAATATATATTTATTTATTTTTTATTCTTCTGTGGCTTTTTCTGTTTGTATATTCTGTATTTTCACATGATAAATGACAGCTATATTGTACATATATTTTTTTCTTGCATTCTTGTTTTCTTTTTAGTTTCTTTCTAATGTCCTGTTGCAAATAAAGCCTTTACTGCAGCAATTATGTCTCTGTCTTTTTTCCCCCCATAAACCGTTCATTCTATAAAGCTACTCTGAG
>NW_015627306.1:0-603 GCF_001515625.1 Sinocyclocheilus rhinocerous
TTTTGTTTGTTTTTATTCTGCTATGTACAATGCTTTGGCAATATGCACCTAAGTACTGTATGTCATGCCAATAAAGAAATATGAATTGAATTGAAATGATTCTTAAAGTTCATGTGGTCATACATGTATTGTGTGCTTGGGTTGATATATATATGCATTTGCAGACAATGTAATTAACTGTAACTGTCATATAACTGTATATTCAATGTTTTGAAGGACAGTGCCATTGAATGTGAAGCTAATATGAAGTGGGTTTTCATGAATAAAAAAAATTCTTAACTAAAATCAGAGACCAGGTAGGAAAAAAAAACTCCCAATAAAGGTCCAAACAGTGATTCTATAAGAGCATTGTGTTATGATATCTTTCATCGTTTACATCTATTTTTACATTTGATGTTGATTTGATAGGAATTGTTACTTATTATTGCCATCATATCAACTGAGAATTGATTGCAATGATTTTAAATTCAGTTGAGGTATCTGACATAATATGACATAACATTTATCTTTTATATGAAGTCTTCAGAGCCATAGGCTATAATATGTTTTTTTTTTTTGTTTTGATAAATCGCTCAGGGGTTTGACCAAACAGTTGGACAGAGT
>NW_015627307.1:0-836 GCF_001515625.1 Sinocyclocheilus rhinocerous
GAGTTATCATTGCAAAAAATGTGTTTATGTATATATATATATTCTATTTATGGAGGTTATATACTGTATTTTATATACAGTACCAGTCAAAAGTTTGGACACACGAATGGGAAGTGTGTCCAAACTTTTGACTACACTGTACTATAATATAGCCTACACATATAGAATATCGGCCGATATATATCATGGTGACCAGTGGCTTGTGATCTGTAATCAGTCTGTATGTCTCCAGACCACACAGGTACTGATAAAATTGCTCAGAGGCCCATACGCTCGCCAGGCACTCCTTTTCAATTTGAGCATATCGTTTTTCTGCCTCAGTCAGTGTGCGTGAACAAAAGGCAATGGGCCTGAGGCCCCCTTCATACTCTTGCATGAGGACCCCACCCAGGGCCATGACTGCTGGCATCGGTGTTTAGGATAAAAAAATTGAAGCACAGGAACGAAAGAAATCAAAGCTGTAAAAGGCTTTTTAAAGGCTTCATCTTGCTCTGACCACCACAGCCAAGCCACATAGGCTCTTAGCAGGTCATTCAGGGGGTACAGCACACTTGAAAGATGGGGCAGGTATCTTCCCAGGAAGTTAACCATTCCAAGCAACCTTCTCAGTTCAGTTTGATTTTGAGGTGGTTCTAGAGCAGTAATTGCTGTGACTTTGTCTGGGTGTGGAGAAATGCCTTCACCACTAATTCTGTGTCCTAGGAAATTTAACTCTCTCTCTCTCAGCTTGCACTTTTGCTGATTAAGCTTTAGTCCTGACTTTTGGATAGTGTCCAGTAGGGCTGAACGATTTTTGGAAAATAATCTAATTGCGATTTTTTTTACCAATATTGCGA
>NW_015627308.1:0-827 GCF_001515625.1 Sinocyclocheilus rhinocerous
GATGCGAAGACTTCGTCACTCTAATGAGGAAGAGGAAAAAGAGAGGAAAAGGTTAAAACAATTCAATGAAAAGAAACAATTCCTTTTCGGTTAGAGAAATTATTATTAATTTTTTTTTCAATTGAATGTTGTTATCAAGAAGGTAAACAATATTATTAAATCTCTGTTTTAGACAAAAGAATGCAATAATAATGTTGATATCTCTTTTCTTAGTCTGACAGGATTGACACCGTACACCTTACAGTTGGGCCGCTCACCAGGGAGGCTGCGAAGGCGACAGTTGTTCAACACTTATCTCTATTAAATTGATCTCAGCGTTGGATGAGATGCTAAAATTTGGATTGCGTTTCCAAATGTAGGGAGGTTAGGAAGAACGAAGGAGGGGTTGATTACAATCAAATTCATAAGGATGATTCGTCTTCTTCGACAAGATTATGTATTTCATTCACATAGAATTGATTGATGGTTCTTACAAGTCCCTACGCATGTGAAGAGTAAAGAGGAAAGAAAGCAGGAGAGAACAGGAGAAGAGGGAAGGGACGGAGACAGTAAACTGAATGGATCGGGTCCACTAGCAGGCTTTGTTGCTGTTATGCCCAACTACGAGTAGAATAGTGTTGTTTTTAGTTGCTGCACAACTAATCAAACAAAAATAAAATTTAAGTGAAAGAGAGTTGTCTTTCTAATTTATTTGAACTCGTAGTGAGGGATAACACTGTCTCCTATTAGGGCTCAGGTGTGTCGTTGCCAAGCTAGGATATACAGAGGAAAGAGAATGGCAACTAAAGTAAAATTAAAAAGTAATAAATGGGCAAAATAAGTAAAAA
>NW_015627309.1:0-202 GCF_001515625.1 Sinocyclocheilus rhinocerous
TGGACTAAAAATACATTCAATCAGTCATCGCTCCCAAAATGAATTTGACGGGTCATTTTGTTAATGCTATAAATGAATTACAACAATAAAAGAAAATTTCATCATGAACATACATGAACAACATCACATTAAACCACAGAAAATCCAAAATGACATTTCCCTTACATTCAACTTCCAAAAGTGCATTCATCTTTGCCATGTT
>NW_015627309.1:421-693 GCF_001515625.1 Sinocyclocheilus rhinocerous
CCGCCCCATCTGAAAGCATGTGATGGAGATTTACTATCACAGAACCGGCTTTAAATGCGCATGACAATCACATGCGATTTATTCGTGCAGCCCTAAGTTTGTTTGTTGATCGCAAAGTACAAAATAGATGAGGAAAACTAGGAAGCCGGGTGTATTCAAAGCGCCGCCATTACTGTCTAGAGTGTGTGGAATGGTGCGCTGTGATTGGTTGAGTGGATATACCGCATTCTGCAGAAAAGGGAGGCTGGCATTTGTCGTGGTTTGGAAAGAAA
>NW_015627309.1:703-3619 GCF_001515625.1 Sinocyclocheilus rhinocerous
AGACTGGCGTTTGTCGCTGTTTGGAAAAGAAAGGGAGAAAACATGACAGAATAACTCGGCGGATATCGCATTTTGTTTAAAATTAAAAATGGTCTTTTCAATACCGACCAGATACAATACTGATTTTGGCGGAAACTCTTTTTTTTTTTTTAAACCAAAAACGCGGTTTTGGAACCAAACTCTTCATATATATATATATTGAACAAAATTATAAACGCAACACTTTTGTTTTTGCCCCCATTTTTCATGAGCTGAACTCAAAGATCTAAGCCTTTTTCTATGTACACAAATGGCCTATTTCTCTCAAATATTGTTCACAAATCTGTCTAAATCTGTGTTAGTGAGCACTTCTCCTTTGCCGAGATAATCCATCCACCTCACAGGTAGCGTGCAATTGGCATGCTGACTGCAGGAATGTCCACCAGAGCTGTTGCCCGTGAATTGAATGTTCATTTCTCTACCATAAGCCGTCTCCAAAGGCATTTCAGAGAATTTGGCAGTACATCCAACCGGCCTCACAACCGCAGACCACGTGTAACCACACCAGCCCAGGACCTCCACATCCAGCATCTTCACCTCCAAGATCATCTGAGACCAGCCACCCGGACAGCTGCTGCAACAATCGGTTTGCATAACCAAAGAATTCCTGCACAAACTGTCAGAAACCGTCTCAGGGAAGCTCATCTGCATGCTCGTCGTCCTCATCAGGGTCTCGACCTGACTGCAGTTCGTCATCGTAACCGACTTGAGTGGGCAAATGCTCACATTCGATGGCGTCTGGCACTTTGGAGAGGTGTTCTCTTCACGGATGAATCCCGGTTTTCACTGTACAGGGCAGATGGCAGACAGCGTGTATGGCGTCGTGTGGGTGAGCGGTTTGCTGATGTCAACGTTGTGGATCGAGTGGCCCATGGTGGCGGTGGGGTTATGGTATGGGCAGGCGTATGTTATGGACAACGAACACAGGTGCATTTTATTGATGGCATTTTGAATGCACAGAGATACCGTGACGAGATCCTGAGGCCCATTGTTGTGCCATTCATCCACGACCATCACCTCATGTTGCAGCATGATAATGCACGGCCCCATGTTGCAAGGATCTGTACACAATTCCTGGAAGCTGAAAACATCCCAGTTCTTGCATGGCCAGCATACTCACCGGACATGTCACCCATTGAGCATGTTTGGGATGCTCTGGATCGGCGTATACAACAGCGTGTTCCAGTTCCTGCCAATATCCAGCAACTTCGCACAGCCATTGAAGAGGAGTGGACCAACATTCCACAGGTATATATATATATATATATATATATATATATATATATATATATTTGTACCTTCTTTCATAAAGTACATATGCATTTGACATTGCTGCATCCTGCTATACCTGGATGTGTGGTTTTGTCCAACAACTAAACTTGGAATTATCTTAAATTTCAGCAAGCATTGAACAGAAGAAAGTTGATGTAAAATATCAAAAGACTCCAAATTTACAATCAGTATTAGGTAAAGTGGATATTTTTGGCTCGGATGAGAAGAAAACAGAGAATAAATTCTAAATTTTCAGCTAAATATGCAGGAGTCAGTGCTGTAGAGTTTGATGACCAAGTCAATCATGAGATCTATCAAGTAGATGGTGTGCCTGAAACTCAGCCATTGCACTCACTCAATACAGAGAGGTGAAGAACATATTTCAGAACTGTTATGAAAAGGTATATTTTTTAGAGAATAAAAGCTCTAATGCTTCATGCTGGTGTTGATCAGACAGAATGTAGCCTAGACTGTGTAGACTAAAGGTGATTAGTTTCCTCTACCTCACAGAGACAAGATAATTGATGCTTTGCAGGGACCCGAGTTAAGTTTGCTATCAGTTTAGCCCGTGTTTATCACCAAGTTGTAGATGAATGGGATGAACATAAGGCAGCCTTTCAACACCATTTGGGATATGTGAACATCATATCTAAGTGGTTGGGCACAACCCAGGATTATTGGAAAAACGTGCTTGTGGGGACGTTTCTGCAAAATTATATCACATAGCTTCTTGCACTTTTCGCAACATTTTCAAACTGAAAATATCCAGTGAGTGGCACTAAAAGCACATTCAGTTTTATCTGAAACAGACGGACATGAAACTGGCAACGTTTTATGTTAGTTGTTGTTATGTATGTATTGCATCTGCTCAAAAATGAAATGTCCACTGAGTGGCGCTAAAAGGTTAATGCTCTATTTTGTTTGAAAATGAAGAAGCATTTAAACTAAACCTGACTCTAAACCTCATCGACAATGTTAACATAGCAAATGTAAGATAAAAACACATTTGCTTTAAAAAAATAAAAATAAATAAAAAAAAAGAAATACAAATAAATACAAAAATTAAATTTTAGCTTGTTTCTACAAGTCTTTGAGCTCTTTTATCATAGCTTGTGATTTACGAGACTTTCAAGTGCTCTTGCATTGCAAGTGCAACCAGATGCAAGCAAGTTTACTATGTCATAAAAAGCAATACAGTATATATGGAGTTGGTTGTGTGGTATAAACATCAAAATGTATTAGCTTACAAATCGTGCACTATGGTACAGTTGTTTTGAGGTCATACTGTAGCATTGTTTTGTGCAAGGAACTGTGTGAATATAGGCTTTATTAAAGGGGTCAAATGATGTTGCTAAAAATAACATTATTTTGTGTATTTGGTGTAATGAAATGTGTTTAAGCGGTTTAAGGTTCAAAAAACACATTATTTTCCACATACTGTACATTATTGTTTCTCCTCTATGCCCCGCCTTTCTGAAACACGTTGATTTTTACAAAGCTCATCGGTCTGAAAAGCGAGGTGTGATCTGATTGGCCAGCTATCCAATGCAGGGCTGTACGTTAACTTTTTTTTCACATAGCACTGGTGCTACAGAGGTTGAAAGT
>NW_015627309.1:7349-8933 GCF_001515625.1 Sinocyclocheilus rhinocerous
TTTTGCTTACCTTTCTACTACATGTAAACAGTTGTACTTTGAAAAACTGCAAATATGAAATATATAAGACTTTAATAAATGTACCATAGTCCTCTTGAGGAGCACACCCAGCTTCTAGTATATATATATATATATATATATATATATATAGTACTTAGTTATTATTGTTGTTGTCGTCAAGTTCTACATTCAGCACAATATTGCCCATTTTAAATTTGAACTATTATTAAATAGCCTAGTATATATATATGGGATTTTTGTTGTCTCTAGTAAAGGGAACGTTGTTATTTAACTTTAACATTGTAAATTTATATAATGGATACGGTTTGTAAGGTTTTTCTCTATAAATAAATAAAATGTAATTAATTAAAAAAACTCTTTAAAAATTGGGGACAGTGTATGTAAATTCAATATGATGTATTTTGAATGTTGCACTGCATTGTATTTTAGGTTTATCGGAAAACACATGAAAATTAACCATGATTTTATTACACTAACCTTTTAACCATAGTATTTGTAGTTAAACTGTGGGTTAAACAAATGACAAACAATCCATGGTTACTGCACTTTTAATGAAGTTCCTTAACGTAAGTTAGGGAGGAGCGAGCCCATCTAATCTTTCAATCAACAGCCAGAGTATATAAGCAGCTGCTTACCCCTCTCCAGTCTCAGCTGTTCCAGCATCTTCCGGTTGTGTCGGACAGAATTATGTCAGGCTCACCGGACCTCCAGCTTTTTCCTTCAGATGACGAACTTTTCTCCTGTCCCGAGACACCAACAGTTGCAACTCGCAAATCACTGGATTGCATGGATCCAAACAAAGAGTCTTCCCCTGAGCGCTCCTGTCGAAAGATCCAGCGCTCATACAAACCACGCTCCAGAAAACTACTCTCCCCTCCACCTTCAAGATCACCAGCGGTAACTGCGCCTCGTCCATCTCTTCATTCCGCTGCCACCATTCCTCCGATTCCACCCATTCAAAAATGGTCCGTCAACAGCCTACGTCAAGCCCTCTCAAACTCCGGACTTCATTTCTCCCGCAGATCATCAAAAGCTCAACTCTACGATATACTCATTAACTCCAATAACAGCTCCAGCATCCCAACAAACTCCTCAACTTCTCCAAAAAAGAAGACCCAGTCCTCAACCATTTCTGTTTCTCTCCCGGCTCGGCGTTCTGAACGCAATCATCCTCAGCGCGCTAATCCGGAGGCTGCGGCAAAGATCAGAGGGGAAAAAACTAGAGCCGCTCACACTTCCTCGTCCGCCAGCCTTTCCGCCCGGCCAGCAACAGCAGCCGCAAAAAATCGTTCCTCAGTTCCGTCAGCGCTCACGAATTCCCATATGCAGGTTATTCCACTCCCCAGGCAAGACCTATTTATCCCATCTTACTCTTCCGTACCTCCTTTTTCTCTACCTCCTTTCAATTCTTTCCTTGATAACCCATGCGCAAGCAACATCTTGACGGTAACCTTTTTTTCACCCCCTTCTCAGAGAGCAGATCCTAGCGCGAGGCTGCCTTCACTAGTGACCCCCCCCATCCTTTAACGCTACTTCTTCTCATCCCCTTTTCTTCCCTTCTGT
>NW_015627310.1:0-596 GCF_001515625.1 Sinocyclocheilus rhinocerous
TCTTTACCAAATTCTGTTTTCCATTATTTTCTGGATTCCATTTTAGTGGTTCCATTAAATTTAAATAATCAAAAGCATCTCCAATTAATTGATTTTTCAGAAATACTGCACATTTACACTTTCTCCTAAATAAATTCTGGTAAATAAAATTTCTGGTATATACTCCTTTAAAAAGTGTTTTTTGATTATAATTGTATTATTAGTAGACTAGAACACGTGGATATGTTGTCATTCTTACACTATATACTGAACTTTGATTTCAGTGATTTGGACTATGAGATGGACACTTGCTTCTTGCACTCTATGTTGCACTTTACTTTTGCATTAAAAAAAGGATTTCATATAAATTTGGATTTCATTTGGTTTAATAAAATATAGTTTAATAAAATATTCTTAAGTAAAATTGTTGATTTTTTGTGGGAAATTAACCATTTAGATTAATCGAGTAATCGATAAATTAGTCGATAGATTAATCGAAATAAAAATAGTCGTTAGTGGCAGCCCTACGCGCAATTACTCTGATGTTACACAGCAGCGGCCAGTAAGTTAGGCATTACATATAAATTGTGGTTGGTGTCCAGAATGTTACACTTTAT
>NW_015627311.1:0-210 GCF_001515625.1 Sinocyclocheilus rhinocerous
GCAACACTTAGCTAAGTGCTAAAACATGCTATTAATGCAGTGAAAAAATAAGTTACTGTAACTCAGGCATGCAGTGTCCAATCTGCCCCAAATTTAACAAGTTTGATAAGAGTCCTGCCCTAAACACATCTACATGCCTGTATTTGGTTATAGTCATAGCGCCACCTGCTGGCAACAGGAAGTGACATGCTTAACACTGTTATGGACTCC
>NW_015627311.1:655-1258 GCF_001515625.1 Sinocyclocheilus rhinocerous
CATGCTAGCAACACTTAGCTAAGTGCTAAAGCATGCTATTAATGCAGTGAAAGAGGAAGTTACTGTAACTCAGGCATGCAGTGTCCAATCTGCCCCAAATTTAACAAGTTTGATAAGAGTCCTGTTCTGAAAACATCTACATTGCCGTTTTCGGTTATAGACATAGCGCCACCTGCTGGCAACAGGAAGTGACATGTTTAGCACTGTTTTGGACTCCAAATAACATATTAAAAAGCGTCATCAAGTGTTAAATAGGCTGGCAACATGCTAGAAACATACTAAGACATACTATCAACACTTAGCTAAGTGCTAAAGCATGCTATTAATGCAGTGAGAGTCCTGTCCTGAACATATCTACGTGCCCGTATTCGGTTATAGTCATAGCACCACCTGCTTGCAACAGGAAGTGACATGTTTAACACTGTTATGGACACCATGGAACATATTAAAAAGCGTCAGCAAGTGTTAAATAGGCAGGCAACATGCTAGAAACATACTAAAACATGCTAGCAACACTTAGCTAAGTGCCAAACCATGATAATAATGCAGTGAAAGAGAAAGTTACTGTAACTCAGGCATGCATTGTCCAATCTGCCCCAAACT
>NW_015627312.1:0-949 GCF_001515625.1 Sinocyclocheilus rhinocerous
AAGATGGCATGTGAAGCCAAGTCTGGCATAGTTGGAGTCTGTGCAAATGAGCAGTTCCCTGATGTTATGGGTTGATGCTATCTGCAGGGTTATGAGAATAGATGCTATCTCAGCATATTGTGATGATTGTGGACCCAGTTTTAAGTGTTGTGGTGGGCAGGGTCGATCATTTAGCCAGAGAACACCAGCACCTGCCTTTAGGATGCCCTCGTGGTTGTAGGAACATCCATCGACGTAGGCTGTGGGCATGCCTTGGCAGACATTCTCGTCAAAATACCTGTGGCAGGTAGGTGGCGGTTCAAAATACCTGTGGCAGGTAGGTGGCAGTAGTTGGGGCCTTCTGCTTCTACGATCTCAGTCGGTGTGTCATCGGAGCAGCTTTGGCAGGCTGCCAGGCCGTTACCCAGCGCCGACTTGTGATTTTGAACATATCATGCTTCTACGTTGTGCCCCTGGAGGGCCATTAGCCATGTGGCTATGCGTGCGTCGCGGATGCGCTGGCTGTTGAGGAATGTGACAGGCTGGTGACAAGTTTCTATGATCACTTTCTGTGCTCCGATGTAGTTGGAGAATCTCTGGATGGCCCATACAGTACAGAGCAGGGCTTTCTCACAGTCTGAGTATTTGCACTCTGGGGGAAGAAGAGTCTTGCTGGCATATGCGACCACTCTTTTGTCCTGGTCATGCCGTTGGTATATACCAGCGCTGAGGCAGTGGCTGGAGAATCCAGCGTCCAAGTAGAACTCCTTCTGTGGATCTGGGTAAGCCAGACATGGAGCAATGCACAGATGTTGTTTCAGCTCATTCATGGCGCAATGCACAGATGTCGTTTCAGCTCATTCCTGGCATTTTGCTGATCGTCTGACGAAGAGGCAGTCCTTTTTCAGAAGGGCAGTGAGAGGGTGTGCCATGTCCGAATAGTTCTCAATGAACTGCCTTGAATAGTTGC
>NW_015627313.1:0-258 GCF_001515625.1 Sinocyclocheilus rhinocerous
GCTGCAGTAAAATGGTTTCATATGAGGCGTGCATATAGTATGGGACGTCCCATATAAAAATTGACCATTGTTTTTTTCTACTTATTAGAAATGGGATCTTTATAGGCCTCTGAAGTAGAATAATGTCCCATATCTCAAAAACGCTGCAGTAAAATGGTTTCGTATGAGGTGTGCATATAATATGGAATGGCCCTTATAGGAACTGACCATTGGTTTTTTCTACTTATTGGAAATGGGGTCTTTATAGCCCTCTAAAGC
>NW_015627313.1:365-552 GCF_001515625.1 Sinocyclocheilus rhinocerous
ACATCCCGTATAAGAACTGACCATTGTTTTTTTCTACTTATTAGAAATGGGGTCTTTGTGGCCCTCTAAAGCACCATATAGTCCCATTTCTCAAAAATGCTGCAGTAAAATGGTTTTAAATGAGGTGTGCATATAATATGGCATGTCCCTTATAGGAACTGACCATTGTTTTTTTCTACTTATTGGA
>NW_015627314.1:0-197 GCF_001515625.1 Sinocyclocheilus rhinocerous
GACAGCCTCTGAACTTGGTCAATACTAATCTTATATACAGGGACTTATATACATTCAATCAGTCATAGCTCCAAAAAGAATTCAACGGATCATCTTTTTAATGCTATAAATGAATTACAACAATAAAAGACAATTTCATCATGAACAACAATATCACATTAAACCACAGAAATTCCAAAATGACATTTCCCTTACAG
>NW_015627314.1:527-1167 GCF_001515625.1 Sinocyclocheilus rhinocerous
GCAACACAATGGAAACAAGCAGCAACACAATGGAAACAAGCAGCAACACAACGAAATTAGCACAACACAATGGAAACAATTCGCAACACAACGAAATTAGCACAACACAACGAAATTAGCACAACACAACGGAAACACGTCGCACCACAATGAAATTAGCACATCACCACTGAAACAAGCCGCAACACAACAATATTAGCACAACACAATGGGAAAAAGCTGCAACACAACAAAATTAGCACAACACAATGGAACCAAGTTGCAGCAGAACAAAATTAGCAGAACACAACGGAAACAAGCCACAACAAAACAAAATTAGCACAACAAAACGAAATTAGCACAACACAACAGAAACACACCGCAGCACAATGAAATTAACACAACACAACGGAAAAAAGCCACAACACAACAAAATTAGCCACAACACAACGGAAACAAGTCGCAACACAACAAAATTAGCACAACACAGTGGAAACAAGTCACAACACAACGAAATTAGCACAACACAATATAAACAATTTGCAACACAACGGAAACAAGCTGCAACACAATGGAAACAAGTCGCAACAAAACAAAATTAGCACAATACAATGAAAACAAGCCACAACACAATGAAATTAGCACAGCACAAAGGTAACAA
>NW_015627314.1:1331-2120 GCF_001515625.1 Sinocyclocheilus rhinocerous
CAACACAACGAAATTAGCACAACACAATGGAAACAAGTCGCAGCACAACAAAATTAGCACAACACAATGGAAACAAGTCGCAGCACAACAAAATTAGCACAACACAATGGAAACAAGTCGCAGCACAACAAAATTAGCACAACACAATGGAAACAAGTCGCAGCACAACAAAATTAGCACAACACAATGGAAACAAGTCGCAGCACAACAAAATTAGCACAACACAATGGATACACGCCGCAGCACAACAAAATTAGCACAACACAATAGATACACGCCGCAGCACAACAAAATTAGCACAACACAATGAAAACAAGTCACAGCACAACAAAATTAGCACAACACAATGGAAACGTGCCGCACCACAACGAAATTAGCACAACACAACGGAAAAAAGTCGCAGCACAACAAAAAGATACACGCCGCAGCACAACAAAATTAGCACAACACAATGGAAACAAGTCGCAACACAACAAAATTAGCAAAACACAATAGTAACAAGTCGCAACACAACAAAATGAGCACAACACAATGAAAACAAGCAGCAACACAATGAAATTAGCACAACACAATGAAAACAAGTCGCAGCACAACAAAATTAGCACAACACAATGGAAACACTCCGCACCACAACGAAATTAGCACAACACAACGGAAAAAAGCTGCAACACAACGAAATTAGCACAACACAATGGAAACAATTCGCAGCACAACAAAATTAGCACAAAACAATGGAAACAAGTTGCAACACAGAAAAATTAGCAAAACACAATAGTAACAAGTCGCAAC
>NW_015627315.1:0-3030 GCF_001515625.1 Sinocyclocheilus rhinocerous
AAAATCCCACCAAAATCCATTGCCATGACTTATCACGAGAGGCAAAAGGTTACGTTTAAGTATAACATTGGTTAATGGAAACGCCGTCATTTCGCAATACTTTTTTATCGACGTTTATAAAATATCGCCAAAGTTTTGCGCAAATCTGTTATGGAAACGCGCCTACAGTGATGAAGCTGGTATGTGTTTGTGACGTGACCCCCTCTCTCTCTCTCTCTCTCTCTCGCTCGCTTTTTTTAAGTCTCATGCTCATGAAGGCTGCACTTATTTGAACAAAAACAAACAAACAAACAGTAAAAGCAGCAATATTGTGAAATATAACAATTAAAAATAACTTTTCTATTTTAATATATTTTAAAATGTATCTGTAATCAAAGCTGAATTTTCAGCATCATTACTCCAGTCTTCAGTGTCACATGATCCTTCAGAAATCATTCTATTTGCTGCTCAAGAAGCATTTATTATTATTGCTGCTTTATATTTGTGTGGAAACCGCCATGCATTTTTCGGAATTAATTTTATATATCGTAACAATGTAATGTAATGTAATAATGTGGCAATGGTTTCTATAGATCTACTTATGCTTCTGATGCTTTTGGGAAACGCAGCCCTATTTGAACAAGCACTGTGAGCCACGCTGTCTGTGATTGATTGGTTCTGTCTTTCATTATTTGCGTGTGTTCCGATCATAGAGTTTCCGATGAGCAGGAGAAATGGTTCTATCCAACACAATTATTCGTTAATATCGTCTATTTTTCCACTTAGAAGCTTATTTTATGCACTGAATTTCTTGATAAATAAATAAAATTAATGGTTAAAAAAATGCACTTTAGAATCGATATTTTTATGTGAGGATCGATCCTTTCGATACAACATCAGTATCGATACTTAAGGATCGATCCGCCCATCCCTACCACTAAGCACGATTTCACGCGGCTGCATTCATCTGATGCAGATGAGTTAGGATTTGGTTGCGAGTAGTTAGAGAGTTTGGACAGTGTTTTTTCGAGTTATTGCGTGCTTTTCATAGCTGTTTGGAGCGATTTGTTTTTGGACAATGGCTTCAAGAAAGGTTTTTGTTGGTGTGGAGGCTGTTTTGGAGGAGCTTGATCGGCTGAGTGACACTGAAACGTGCAGCAATGATAGCTTCGACTCGGTCAGACAAGCTGCTTACGACGCTGGAGAAGATCCTGAGTTTGAGTAAGTGCACATTTCGAACTTATAAACGTTGTATTTGTGCATTTCATGAGCAAATGCATGCTATTATACAAATATGCATGCAACAGACATACAGAAATACATGTGCGTGCAAAAATATGTGGTCACAACACAACGCACATTTGCACGCGATAATTCAAATAATCGTGGGTGCTTTTGCTAAGCATGTGCTCATTTCTTTTTTGGCGCGCACATACATGTGCTAATATAATGTTGCATGTCTGTTGCATGCATATTTGTATTTTTGCACGCATTTGTTCATCAGTTGCATTGATACGTGTATTTTATTTGATTTGATTGACATCTGTTTCGTGTATACATGAAATGCATTCTACATGTTTCTGTTACTATCATATTTGAATCAGTTCTCATTTATTTTTGCATGCACATTTGTGTCGAGCTATTCATTAGCCTGTTTGTTTGATGAAAAAAGATTAAATGTAGTTGCAATAAATGCATTAAGAATCCATACAACTGCAGCAGTGGAGGACTATTATTCTGCTGCGTGATTCTGCAGAAGAACTGATGAAGGCACGGTTTGATCTTCGGCTGACCAATCAGCAGAAAGGGGCGTTTAATTCCCACGTGTAGAAATCGAATATTCAAGCTGTTTATTTTTTTTTTCCACCCATTTTTTTGGGAAAAAAAACGAAAAAACGAAAAAGGAGCCGTTTTCTCATTTTTCTACTTTCAATATTAAATCAAAAAACGAATGATCGAATGATACACGGATTCATTAACATTAAACACATTGTTTTCCACAACACAACAACATTCTGAACACGTTACAATATCAAATATGGTGTTAAAAAAAATAAATGACACAGCGGATGACAAGAGCTCCTATTCTCTGTTTTTATTTAAGCTCCATTAGATGAGGCATGTTCGGAACATTCTCTTGCAGTAGCTGTTGCTGTCAGGAACAATTTTTTTTAGCGGAAGGACAGCATTTAACGAACTTGCTTCAAAAAAGTAACAATCAATACATACATTTTTGGTTTTAATATTTTTTATTGTGTGGTAACCGTTTTATAAAAGCAATAAGGTTCTCGAGGCCGTGCTGTAACCTATCGTGAATAAATCAAGGCTGAAGGGGTTGCAGGCACTCCGCGAAAAATGTGTGGTAACCGTTTTATAAAAGCAATAAAATAGCCTCTCTCTCTCTCTCTCTCTCTCTCTCTATATATATATATATATATAAAATAAGCTAAATGTAAAGGATTAAAGGGGTCATATGATGCGATTTCCTTTTTTTCCTTTCTCTTTAGATTGTTACAAGCTCTTGGTGCATAAAGAAGATCTGTAAAGTTGCAAAGACTAAAGTCTAATGAATCTTCTTATAGTATCAATAAAATCCACAAGAAAATTTGATTCCTATGTACAGTAATCTTAGAGTCTTAGATAATATTAGATATTGGACAAACTTTATCAAAAACCTATGCATGGTATCAGAGGCGGACAAAGTACTCAACTCCATTACTTGAGTGAAAGTACAGATACCGCTGGTCAAATATTACTCCATTACAAGTAAAAGTTGTAAAGACAGATTTTTACTTAAGTAAAAGTACAGAAGTACTTGCTTTTAAAAGTACTTAAGTACCAAAAGTAAATTTCCTTTTTTATGTCAATGCACATATTTTTTATTGTTGTACGTAATACTTGCAATACCTCTGAAGCAACTTACAATACATTACACCTACTGAATACACTGACTAGCATCTTTGGAATAAAGAGCTTTTAGAATGTTAAAAACCTATGGGGAAAAAAAACAAAACATAAATAAATATATATATATATATATATATATATAAA
>NW_015627315.1:3194-7689 GCF_001515625.1 Sinocyclocheilus rhinocerous
AAAAAATCACCCACTGACTTTCAAAGCTTCTACATAGTAACGACTTTCTACTTCGAGGACCTTGATAGAAATGTAGTGGAGTGAAAAGTACAATATTTGTCTTTCAAATGTAGTGAAGTTAAAGTCATAAGTTCCCAGAAAAAAATTATACTCAAGTAAAGTACAGATACTCAAAAAGTGTACTTAAGTACAATATTAAAGTAAACGTACTTACTGTCCGCCTCTGCGTGGTATAGGCCTAATGTCTTGCTTTTGGACACTTAATGGAAATTCTTGAATTTTATTGGACATTTTAAAATCCTGAAAGATTGGGAATCATATGGGTACTGTGTTTTAAAAGACATTTGTGTGTGTGTTGTTCCTATTAGGATTCGTAAGAATTTATTATGATAGAAATTTCAATACAGAATCTGTGCACATTCCTACAGGATTCTGGGACTCATGATCGTTACATAACTACATTTACCATAATTCTCCGCGACCACTGAAAGGAAGTTGATGAAGGTGAAACGTCAATCTTGAAACAGAATCTTAAAGAGTATATTTGAAAAATCTCAAATTGCTCAAATATTATATATTTACTTAATTCCCTCTCTGAAATCTCTGAATTTTTTTAGTGAATTTCCTCTTTGTGTAACGTGTTTGTAAAGTGTAGCGTTAAGCACTATGTAACTTTTTCGGTGTTCAAAATGTATATAATGAGCGAGTACATCAATTCATCTTCCAAACCGCGTTTTTGTCTTATTCCGAATCACTAAGGTACACTTAAGTACTTATATTTGGACTATTGTAGCCTGGTCGAGTCGTCGCCGCTGCGGAGTAACACATACCTGCGTGAATCGCCATAGACGTAAACTTAGAGAAGTAGCTTCGGTTGGAATGTTCTTCCGCGGGATGTGTGCAGTTTTGTTTATTAACCGCTAGAGCGCCAAAAGTTATATAGTGCTGCTTTAAGAAGTCTCATTCACTTCGAGCGAATCGATTCGTTCGGACAGTACGCCTCAGTTCAAATGAAATTATTGTTAAATACTAGTATTTGTCACTCAGTTTTAATTACAGTACACACATTGTATGAAATATTGCTGTGTTTATAATCCCACCTCACTTTGCGATTCGGTTCAACTAAAACATTAAAAAGAACTGATTCAAAAGAATGAATCGTTTTGTGAATCGAACGTCAGTAGCACGTGAATTATCAGTCTGTGTGCAGTGTGCACGTGGTTTGTGGTGTGAAACAAACGCTGGTCTTCTGTCCATAACTCCGTTATACTGGTCTTCTGTCCATTCCATTACGACGTGAACACCACAGGATCCCGAAAGTACACCGCTGTTCATCAGAAATCACGTAAGTCAGCAACTATACCTACGAATGAATGCACGGTCAAAGAACTTTTAGTAACTTAGTTGCATGAAATAATTGATTGGTGATTTCCATAAAGTTGATCAAAGTTATTGTTTTAGCAGTCTGGCTGATGTTTGCATCTTTATTTCTGCTCAGAAAGTTTGCGTGAGGTGTTTGTGCAATGCTGAATGTTGTACACTTTTTACCATGGTTCTACACAGGTTTTTGAATATGGTACTGTGGTGATCTTGTCCTTATGGTCATATATCATTGCAGTACTAGTTTTGGACTTGATCATAATATTATGACAAATGAACTTTGATAGTACTTTCGAGTAGCATGTAAATATGCTACTACATCACAACCGTATCAAAGTACCATAGTACAACCACGGTATTTCTTTTATACATGTTGTGTCTGAAACAGCAAAACATGTCCATGCATGTTAATTGCTCACACTTAGGCATTTCAACACATTGATATAGAAATCGAATGCATTGTTATGTGTGCATGTTCGGCATATTGCATTTGCTGTTCTGATGATGCACTTAAAATCAACTTTAAAAGTTGAAGTCAGTGAGCAGCAATCCCTGAATCTCGTGATGTGAGTCACTCATGTGCTACTGGTTAACATTCTCATAGTGATTGTGTGTTTGATTGATTTGATCATCAGTTATCAACATCCACTGTTGGATGTTGATAACTCAACCTGATGAATAGTATCAGTGGAATTTCAAGCCAAAGTTCAACTAAAAACAATCCCAGCTGATCCTCAGTCTTGTTTACCAAGCTAACTGATGGCATTTTCCATGCAAATATAATGCAGTAGTTTGTGCTCATGCATTAGGGTTATTTTTGTACTTAGTATGCAGTGTTTCGATGCTTCTGTATGTTTTTCCAAAGTTGTTTAATGTTATTTTCCATGCAAATGTAATTCAGTGGTTTGTGCACATGCAGTACTTTTTTTTTTGCACTTAGTATTATTGATGCGCAGCGTTTCAGTGCTTCTGTAGGTTTTTTTTTTTTCAAAGTTAATAGATGGTATTTTTCATGCAAATGTAATGTGGTGGTTTGTGCATACGTATCAGGATTTTTTTAAACTTAGTATCATGGCAATGCACAGTGTTGCAATGATTCTGTACTAGGTGTTCATGCTGCTTGGTGCCACTGGATGTTTATGTGTGCTGGGATTGAAAGTCTTACAGCAGCACTGAAAGGTTAATGGCAGCAGATTAAACCGCATCGCTGCATCCTATAGGTCAAGCACTTCATGTAATTAAACCACATCTTTAAAAGAAATAAAAACAATTTAGCATGCTTGGCATGCAGATAGTGACATTTTGTGAGATAGTCACTATATATCAGAGATTATCCGGATCAGCCAATAACTGTGTCCACTTGGATAGTTAACAGAAGCATTAGCTCTGAAAAAATCAGCAGAGCAGTTTTTAATTAAAATAATTTGGTAGCACTTTACAATAAGGTTTTATTTGTTAACATTAGTTAACATGACCTAACAATGAAAAATATTTCTAAAGCATTTATTAATCTTAATGTTAATTTCTGCATTATTGAAAACCAAAGTTGCATCTGTTAATATTTAATGGACCTGAGCTGACAAAAAGTGCAAAACTGCCTAGCAACCAACTGCCTAGCAACACCTTAACAACTGTCTAGCAACCACATAGCAATGCCTTTGTGCGGTGTTTCCCAACCATGCTGTGCGGGTTATCAGGTGTGCAGTGGAAAATTATCAAAACTTTCTATCTCTATTATATTTCGTTATTGGTCATATTTATGCCTGTTGTGGGTTTTACAAATATTTAAATAATGAAAAGCATTCAAAAGAGCTTGTGACTAAACCTCGTAACGCCATTGGATCCTCAAACTGTCGGCGAAACCTCATAACTGATGTTTGAATAAGTACAGCATTTTCTTTACTCAAGAAACACTATCTATAAAGGCTATTGTTTTTTTGTTGTTGTTGTTTTGTTTTTTTTGTGTGTGTTTGAAGAGCGGAGAAGAGTCTTAGCATTTGCCGTCTAGGTGTAGCTAATATACTGTTTCACATATCCCGTGCATTGTGCTTCATGTTTTATATCATGAGATTTTGGCCAAATGTTTTCAACATCAAAAGAACTGAGCTCCCATATAGCTACAATAAACTTTATAAACTGTAAGTTGATGAACATGTAATGCGGTGCACTCTGCCGCAGATGTAGCTGTTAAAGGGGTCATATGATGTTGCTAAAAAGAACATTATTTTGTGTATTTGGTGTAATGAAATGTTTATGCGGTTTAAGGTTCAAAAAACACATTATTTTCCACATACTGTACATTAATGTTTCTCCTCAGTGGTAGTGGTTTCGGACATACAAGGTTTCCGCCCGACAGCGACGATAAGTAAATTTGTTGTTTTATCATCACGAAAACATAAGACTACCTTTGACCATGTGTTTTTACCTGACTTAAGCTCAAGTTTCACATTAGATGTGAGTACTACTTTTAATATAATATCCAGTTTTAATATTCCATTTGAAGCAATGCATGTTTGTGCAATTTTGCTATATTTCAGTACTTCAGTAGTGCTGATCAAGACTGTGCCGTGGATTAAAAAAAACAAGGTTGGGAAACACTGCCCTAGTAACCACTCAGAATATTGGCTATTGGCTAGCAACCACATTGCAATTCTCTTGCAACTGCCTAGCAACACCCAAGCATCCACCCAGAACAACCTAGGAACCACTCCCATTTTCTTCAGAAAATGTACGTAATGGAATATTTATTATTTAATATGATTTAGCTTAGTTTTTTTTTTTTTTTTAAGAATTTATATTTTGGAATAGATAAATAAATTAACAATTATTTAATTAAAAAAATTTTTTTTGGAACTACAAGTAAATAATCATTAGATTAAATTGTGCCATTTCTGTTGTCATGTTTGTAGACGAGATGTTAAATGTGGAATTGCCTGTATGTATTTTGATGTCTGTGATATAGGTTTGGAGTGATAATGGCGGAGCGGGTGTTGGTCATCGGCAGTGGCGGACGGGAACATGCGCTAGCGTGGAAGTTAGCTCAGTCGCCTCACGTTCAGCAGGTCCTTGTGGCTCCTGGTGATGCAGGAACCGCCAACAGCGGGGAGATCTCCAA
>NW_015627315.1:9177-18626 GCF_001515625.1 Sinocyclocheilus rhinocerous
TCAGCAGGTCCTTGTGGCTCCTGGTAATGCAGGAACCGCCAACAGCGGGAAGATCTCCAACTCTGGTGAGAGCGCTAGTCATCCAGCAGACCACAGGAGTATGAGCAGTGATTTTACAGCAACTACTCTAACACTGAGTTATTGATTAATCGATTGCCTACAAAATAAATGTAATTAAAAAATACAGGTGTGACATTTATGTGAGATTATATTGTTTTATCCATGAACATAAGGCTATAGATCACTGATAGGTTCAACGGCTTATACTTCTGTAATTAATAAAACTAAATGAACAATAAGCATTTAAAAAAAAAACACTTAATGCACATACAAACTTTTTGAGTACATGAAGGCATGTGATAATAATTTATAATATTTTATCTTTATTTTTCCAGCGGTGTCTGTGAACAATCACTCGATTTTAGCTCAGTATTGTAAAGATCATAATGTGGGGCTTGTGGTTGTTGGTCCAGAAGTTCCTCTGGCTGCTGGTAAGATGTTTGTCATTATCACACTGATTGATGAAAAACAGGAAATTGTGGCTTAACAATCAAAATAGATGATGAAAGACATGTCTTTATGACATTAATGTATTTATTTTTACATATTATCACAGATAATCTGATTCATATTTGTGTACAAACATCTGATGAACACCTGAAATGGCAAGTTGACAGTCTAAAGTTTCAAGAATATTACATTTATTAGGGCTGTGCAATTAATCACATGCGATTGTCATGCGCATCTCGTCAGTAAAGCCGGTTCCGTGATTGGTAGTAAATCGCCATCACCTGTTTTCAGATGGAGCGGCATTTACTACACAGAACCGTAGTTCACTGACAAGCTAGGCAATATCGCGTTCATAATCGCAGATGAATCGCATTCGATTATGAACGTGATATTGCCTAATTGTCAGTGAACTACGGCTCGGTGTAGTAAATGCCACTCCATCTGAAAGCGGGGACATGATGCAGTTTTTGAGTAAAAAGGGCACACGCTGCGAAGGCGGGGATATCCCTTGACACAGACTTGCTAGAGCCAATCAGAATCAAGTGAAAAGGTTCCCTGTATTTGCATGCTAGTGGACCTGGTTGAAAACCCCGTGCTCTAAGAGGAGAAAGGAGAGCGGGGCCCAGGTAGTCACTGAATGAGAATAAACATTATATTTGTGATTGAAGCGGTGGCAAGCAGTGCTTACTATCGAGAGAACAAAGTTGAAAACGATATTTCAAGTAGTACAGTGCATTGTGAGTCCTATAGGGAAGCAAAGCACAAACATATAAAACACAGCACATTCTGTTTGTATGTACTGAAATGAAGCAACGTGAATTTAAGGCTGTAGAGCCATTGAATGCAGTAAGCGACTGTCTCGGTGCTTCAGAGAATAACCACACGAGGCTCAGCAGCAATAACCATGGTGAATATGAGATGAATACGCAGTAGGGGTGGGAATCTTTAGTCACGTCACGATCCGATTCCGATTCTGGGAGTCACAATCCGATTCCAGAATGATTATTGATCTACTTTTTCCTCCCCCCTTATTAATTAATTAGTTTACCGACTTGAGAATCTTAAAATTCTTACATTTACATATCCTTACATAAGTAATGAAGTACTTTTTAAAACAATTACAAATTGAAGAAAATTATTAAAACGGTTGTATGTTAAGAATTTTAAAAATAACTTCAAAACATACAAGCAAGTAGCAAATGATAAAGAGGAGCATAGAAATATATTACAAACAACAAACAAAGAGTGCATTCAGTATTTAAGATTATCTGAACGTTTTCCATTCAAGAACTGTGAGTGATTTTTCTTCATCTTTACTGTTGTTTTTTACTATGACATCATAGACAACGGGAGATAAGCTGCATTCACGCATGGATCTCTTTTGAAATATAAGAAGTAATTTGGTTTGTCCTGTCCGTTTAATCCCTTAAGATATAACTGGTTGTGTTTACATAAATTTTGCATCATAAAACCATTTTGAGACACAAGTGCATTAAACCACTTAAGCCGGGCTCACACTACAGGATTTTTGGCTGGATTTTGCGGTCTCAGACAGATTTCCACAGTCTGCGACAAAACCCCCGGATCGTGACCAAATCGGTGCTCGTTGCGGTCGCCGATGCTCGTTAAGTATGAGCAGGTCAGCAACGCTATCACAGATGCTACGATATTTTCAAACCTGTTTGATATTATCGCCACGTGATCTCGTAATGTGAGCGACACAATGACAAGGTGGAACTAATCCCTATCTCTTTGGATTTGAGACTTTAGTCTTTGCAACTTTACAGATCTTCTTTATGCACCAAGAGCTTGTAACACTTCAAAGAGAAAGGAAAAATTTAAATCGCATCATATGACCCCTTTAAAGACGGACAAAACACATATTGGCAACACTTGCTGGTCAAAAACCTCGCAACTCCATTTGAGCTTGATTTTCGTAAAATGTTAATATTATAATGGCACATGAAAGTGTCTGATCATATATAAGCCACAATACCAACTCTGACAACGCTGTTTAATTATATCATGCATCTTTATGAACAGACACAAAGCCACAAATTAATCAAATCAACTAACTAGAAATAAATTTAACAAATGCATAGATTGTGTATATAATACCACAAATGCATAGATTGTGTATATAATACCACATTTCATTGTACTGTTTAATTACCTCCAACTCTTTCTGCAGCACTGACAGTCCTTGTTGTCCACGTTTTCCAATCCATTGTTTCTGCCATATTCTCTTTTGTCGTGGTTTCTTCTTTCTTTCGGATCAAATGACTGCACAGACCAATTGAAGGGCCAGTTGATCGTCCATGCTTGAAGATATGGCCTATAATCGCTGTAATTTCTCGAGATAATTTCTAAGCTCAGCTCAGAATCGATTCTGAAATTCTCATAATCGATCCAGAATCGTTGGAGAGAGAATCGCGATGCATCGATGGATCGATTTTTTTAGCCGAATTTTTTAGATAATTTATGTGAGAAAACGTATTTTCGCTGATAGTCGGGAACGCCTCTTCACTGAATGTTTTGTAGTGTGTGCACCTCTTTAGCGTTGTATTGTGTAGTATGCGCGCAGATATGACAAGACAACGACAGATGAGAACAAATCTTGTTGCATATTGTGAGCAACACAGTGATTCGGCTAGTCTTTCAATCCTGTAGCGTGAGCCTGGCTTTACACGGAGTCGCGCAGAGCCGCATGCGCGAGCATTCTTCACAAACAAAGCGTGCGTCAGCATTTGAAATTGAAAGCAGCCTTCTGTTAGTGAGGTTCATATTTTAAATATGTAAGTCCACTGCATTCCAAACCACATAAATGATGACTTTGTAGAGCATTTGTAAGGAAAATACAGACGGGCGAGACCGCACACTTCAAGTGTAACATCAAACAAAGCGCACGTCCTGTGCAATGAAGCCCGCGAATGTCCTTGTTATTCGCTTCAACCTTTCCGAACTTTATGGAAGATTATTTTACGGAAGGTTCGAGTGGTGTATGTGTGTGTGGAATTGGAAGCAAGCAGAATACGGGTGTTTTTAAAGCAAACTCAGCGTCATCGCGCATCTGGTTAAAAACTACGCTCCGAATCGATTCTGAAATTCTCATAATCGATCCAGAATCGTTGGAAAGAGAATCGCGATGCATCGATGGATCGATTTGTTTTTTCTCCCAGCCCTAATACGCAGGCACTGATGCCATCATCCTCTGATGTAAGAGTCTATCGGACCTAGTGGAAACCCGCTTCCTGGGCAAGAGGGGCTGTGCCTCCTATTGCTACAGATGAATGTCAAGCATAACAGCCAAGTAATAGCAGTCGTAATGATAGAAATCTTACCTCGTCTAGCTTTCCTGAACTAAAAAGACCCAAGAAGCTAGTGAAGAAACGTCCAATTTGGCAAAAGTGCAGCCGAGCAAATTTCCCTGATAGATATACCCCTTGCCCATTCCCAGCAGGACACAATGCTTCTAGTGCAGGGCTTTGAAAGCTGTATTTCTATGGAGGGAAGTTTTCCCCGTTCACCGGCTCGCTCTGGGTGAAAGCTGAGAGACTTATCATTTGATTTCTGATTGGTGTTGAAAACACCTTAGGCACGTAGCCCTTCCTTGGCTTAAGAACGACTTTACAGTCATTAACACCAAAGCTCAGACAGGATTCGTTGACTGAAAGAGCATGTATATCCCTGATTCATTTGATAGAAGCGAGGCACTGTCTTGAGAAAGAGAGCACCTTGAGAGAGGCTTGTTATGGCGTCCAAGACCAAAGTCCTAAGTGGGGATAGTGGTTGGGCAGGGAGGGTTAAGCTGCCTCACGCTGCGGAAAAATTTTATCACTAGATCGTTCTTGCCAGCTGACTGCTTGTCGATATAGTTATGGAAAGCTGAAATTGCTAAAAGTATAGCGTGGAAGGCGCATGGCCGTCATCTAAGCACTCTTGTAAAAAGGACAGAATGGATGAGATCGAGCAGGTCGCTGGATCTATATTCTTTGAGCCGCACCAATTAGTGAAAACTTTCCATTTATGAGCATACAGGCGCCTGGTGGACGGGGCTTTCGCTTCAGAAATGGTTCTCATCACTTGCTTAGGTAATGATGCTGAAGTGGGCGGGCTCCGTTGAGCAGACATGCAAGTCCCACAGCGTCGGGTTGGGGTGCCAGATTAAGCCGTTTGCCTGGGAGAGAAGGTCCCTCCTCACAGGAATAGGCCATGGAGGGCTCGATAACATTCAAGAAGGTCCGGGAACCAGGGTTGAGTGGGCCTTTGAGACATGCAGAACTGGTTCCTTCTCCTGTCTGATTCTGCACAGTACCTGATGTAGGATGTTTACTAGGGGAAAAGCATACTTGTGAGCTCTCGGCCAAGAGTGGGCGAGCACGTCCACTCCCAGAGTGGAGGGCTCAGTCATGGAAAAAAACCTTGGACAATGTGTGTTCTACACTGATGCGAAAAGATCCACCTCCGTTCGTCCAAATACATTCCAGATAATTTCCGCAGTCTAGGAGTCACTCTTTGCCTTGATAACATGTCCGCCCCACAGTTCAGGCGGCTGGGGACATGTACAGTGCGAATCGACAAGAGAAACTTATCTGCCCATAACAGCAGGCTTGTCGCGAGCGAGATAGGAGAGCGAGAACGGATGCCTCCCTGATGATTTATATACGCTACCACTGACATGTTGTCCGTGCGAATGAGAACATGCATGTGATGAACTTGAGCATAAAAACTCTCGAGCTCCAGGTAGTGTTCTACACTGATGCGAAAAGATCCACCTCCGTTCGTCCGAATACATTCCAGATAATTTCCGCAGTCTAGGAGTCACTCTTTGCCTTGATAACATGTCCGCCCCACAGTTCAGGCGGCTGGGGACATGGACAGTGCGAATCGACAAGAGAAACTTATCTGCCCATAACAGCAGGCTTGTCGCGAGCGAGATAGGAGAGCGAGAACGGATGCCTCCCTGATGATTTATATACGCTACCACTGACATGTTGTCCGTGCGAATGAGAACATGCATGTGATGAACTTGAGCATAAAAACTCTCGAGCTCCAGGTGAACTGCTTTGAGCTCCAGGCAGTTTATGTGCCATTTTCTCTCCTCGACTGTCCAAATGCCGGACTCTGGGCCATGGTCGCAGAGGGCTCCCCAGCCTGTGCACGAAGCATCTGTCGTGATAACTTTCCCTTTCGCAAATCTGACCAAGTGGGACACCTTGTGCGTAGAGAGCTGTATCAATCCAGGGGTTCATGGTCTCTAAACATCTGTGCATCACTAATACATGCATCAAGCCCACGTGCCAGGCTGATACAGGCACAAGAGTCTTCAGCCATAGTTGAAACGGCCGCATCTGCAGCAGTCCCAAGCGGCACACCGCTGAGGCAGCTGCCATCAGTCCCTGCACTCTATGAAAGCATTTCAGGGGGTGTGACTTGCCCACTTTGAACGCCGCTAGCAAGTTCATGATGGCTCTTGAGTGCTCTGGTAGCAGGTGGGCTCGCATGGAGATAGAATTCTGACTAACACCCAGGAAAGGGATATTTTGCATGGGTTGCAGCTGGCTTTTTTGCATATTGATTGTGAGCCCTAGACATTGAAGGTGGCTGATGAGAAAACTCCTGTGGTCACAAAGCTCGCTCACTGGGAGGGGAGAGGGCTGCGTTCATGCACTTAAAGTGCGTGGAGGTAAGGAGAGACCAAAGGGGAGTACCGCAAATTGATAGGCCACTCTTTCAAAAGCAAATCTCAGAAAGCGCCTGTGACGAGGGGCTTATCTGTATGTGGAAATAAGCATCCTTTAGGTCCGCTGAGATAAACCAGTCCCAGGTGTGAATGAGCGATAAGATTCGTTTCAATATGATCATTTTGAATGAGCCTTTTGCTAGGGCGTGATTTAAACGATGTAGATCTAGAATAGGGCGAAGCCTACCGTCCTTTTTTGGAACAAAAAAATGGCAGCTTGAAAAACTGGTCTCTCGGTCCTTGGGAGGCACATTCTCCATGGCTCCTTTGACGAGGATATTGTGTATTTCTGCTCTTAAAACTGGAGCATTTGAGGCTTGAACCTCCGACGTTACCACGCCATTGAACCGGGGTGGTCTGCATGCAATCTGAAGTGTGTAGCTGTTTATTATCGTGTTCAACACCCACTCTGAAATACCTGGTAGTATTCTCCACGCCTCAGCGAACTGTGAAAGAGGCTTCAGCATGATAGGATCTGACAGCTCGCTGATGAGTGACAGGGGGCTGTGAAAAACGTGAGTGTGTGACAGCGGGAAGAGGGGAGAAACTCTTTTTGTGAATTTTTTTTATTTTTATTGCACAAACATGTGGAACAAACACAAAACAACATTCTTTGCCTTTGCGCGCCCGCAACGGGCAGGGAGGCGAGGCGAACAAGCTGAACATAGCTTCGTTTTCCTGCTGGGCTTCCTCCGGAGTCCATCAGGAATGCGACTGGGCATTCTTGACTGGTTTCCCTGACGCGTGGGGTCTGTGCTGCTTAGGAGGCGGGTATCACTGGTGCCACAAGTCCTTGGGGTGCACCGAAGGCTCAGGCTGAGGGTGGGGCTTTGGAGCTCTATCGGCTCGCGGTCTAGAGGAAGAGCACTGAGCGGAAGAGGAGCATGAACGCATGGGAGGGGGCTGACCGGTGCGTTTCGGCATGGAGTGCTTTATCGCCCTGGATTGTTTTTGTGCTTCGGAGAATCACTCTGCAGGGCCTGAATTCCGTTTTGGAAAAGGGGGGGGGGATTCCCCCTTTATGTGGCTCTTATGGGGGGATTTTTTTAATTTGAGGGGGGAGTTAGGGTATTTGTTTTAAACTACAATTATCCAACCTAAATGTTTCGTCACCCAGTGTATTTGTGTTTTACAATTTATAATGTTGATTCATATTTATATTGTAAGGAAGATACTTAAAAAGAACCTAGATTTCAAACTATGATTTGAATTTATTTTAACTAAAAAAGACAAGTGAACAGTCAGTAATAAAATAAGAATAGATAAATGACAAGCAATGGTACAAACACATACAATGACAGGATACAACTAAAATTAACTGTGCTTTTAAGTTTTTTCAGGTAGGTATAACAGTAATATTCAGGTACAGAAATACCACAGAGAATAATCTGTTTAACTTTAAAATAACACAGGCTAGTAAATAAACATTAATTACAGACAGCAGCATGTTTATTTAGGTTGATGTCTCTTTAAGACCTCATGCACGGATCTGTTACACATAAGTTTTGTTTCTCAACTGTTTACATTCTCTTAATAGCCGCGTTACAAGGAATCAGTAGAAATATGAGCAATCCTGTGCTGAAATTCAAGCCCTGCTCTGCGAGGGATTCAACCGAGCTGCCAAAAAGTCCAGAAGGACTGACGGGGGCGTTCAAAAGGACGGGCTTCTCTGCATCCTTCATATACGTCAGCGTTAGCCATAGGTGCCTGTCCAGCACAACCAGGTTACCCATGGCACGGCCGATAGATGGCGCCGTCATCTTAGTGGCTCGCAGGGCGAGATCAGTGGTGCTGCGAAGCTCCCTGAAGATTTCTGGGTCCGAGCCCTGTTCGTCCAGGCGCTTAAGCATCTTCGCCTGGAAGACTTGGAGGACAGTCATTGAGTGGGGGGCTGACGCTGCCTGGCCCGCTGCCATGTACACTTTTCCGGCAATATTAGTGGTGCGGCAAGGCTTGTTGGGGTGTACGGCAGCACACTTCACCCTCAGCGATGAATAGCTGCACAGATCGGCGCCATCCACTGATTTCAGAAGTGCAGAGGTGGTGATGTGGGCACGAGCCGAATATGGGGCGTGCCACTTCTTGGATACTTCATCATCCACTTTAGGGGAAGAATGGGGCAGGCCTTTGATAGGGTTGGGTATCGTTTGGGTTTGTTTCGATACCGGTGCCAAATCGATACTTTTAAAACGGTTCCGGTGCCTAAACGGTGCCTGAACCGATACTTATTTAAAATAAAATAAATAAATAAACAAAAATTTCCCCCAAAAATGATGGATTGGCCATTAGCACTATAAACACATGATGTCGGTTTCATTCATACTGGACACCAGAGGGCGCCCTCGCACAGAAAATCCTCATATCCAGTCACAGAAGTAGAGAATGACCCTCCAGGAAATCTCTTATATGGACAAAAGGCATGGCTATTATATCTGTAACCGAGTAAACAGAACGTATACACGTTTTGAATGATAAAACAAAGACAATAAACACTTGACTGCGACAGTTTATCTGTGTTATTTAAGCCATCTCTGGTATTTTCATAATAATGAAGTATATTTATAATAGGGTGACCATTTCAGTTTTCCAAAAAAAGGACAGTAGGGGGTGGGGTTCGTGGGCGGCCGTGCCATGGGTAACCTGGTTGTGCTGGACAGGCACCTATGGCTAACGCTGACGTATATGAAGGATGCAGAGAAGCCCGTCCTTTTGAACGCCCCCGTCAGTCCTTCTGGACTTTTTGGCAGCTCGGTTGAATCCCTCGCAGAGCAGGGCTTGAATTTCAGCACAGGATTGCTCATATTTCTACTGATTCCTTGTAACGCGGCTATTAAGAGAATGTAAACAGTTGAGAAACAAAACTTATGTGTAACAGATCCGTGCATGAGGTCTTAAAGAGACATCAACCTAAATAAACATGCTGCTGTCTGTAATTAATGTTTATTTACTAGCCTTTGTTTCAATACCGGTAGACCTTTAGTGTGACTGCCGTAACACACAAAGAGCTGTTCTGAGAGTCTGAGATTACTGGTGCGTTCGACATAGATGCGCAGGGCGCTGCGGCTGCGGGGGTAAGTTTTAATACAAGTGTGTGACGGAAATGTTACGCCCCTTACCATATTGTGATGCCTTGTCCCGGCACGACGAGACAAAAACATTAAAAGCCATTATAAACGAGGCATTTGTTGCATCCAGT
>NW_015627315.1:18868-20497 GCF_001515625.1 Sinocyclocheilus rhinocerous
AACGGTTCCGGTGCCTGAACCGATACTTATTAAAAAATAAATAAATAAAAAATCCCCCCCAAAAATGATGGATTGGCCATTAAAATAGAAATAGAATAGAGAGTGCAAATGTTGTCCATGTCCATGAAAGTTTTATCATAGGTAGAATGCAAAATGTTTCAATACAAGCATTTCAGTCAAATATAATTTATGCAATATTTCAAACGTTTAACCCACTTGGGAAAATCAACCCATGGCAACAGTTTAAAAGTAGCCCAATTCTTTGGAAAAAACGCAGACTTGGCAACCCTGCATCCAGGAGTCAGCTTTGACTGATCACAGGTCGAGAATAAGGATAAATGACTGACAAGACCATGCTGGAGTATTTGCTGCTAAACAGATCCTGAGCTCATTGACAAATATCTAATCTTGTTAGATGTGCTCCCTTTTCACAGAGTGTGTGTGATTGCGAAATCGAAAGTGAAAGTAAACAGCGCAAACGCTCATTCAAAAATATTTAAATACACCGCATCCGGAGAGCGGCTCCCTGATGTGCCAAAATTATGTACAATATTAGAATGTTTAAAGGAGTGGACACGAAAATCGCGGGAGTGTTTTTATAATAAATAAAAACAAAACAAGTAGAAATAATAGAACAAGAATAGGGAATGCTAGTGTTAGAGGGTCATTATTTATAATAAATAAAAAGAAAATAAGTGGAAAGAATAGAGAATGCTGTTAGAGGCTCTTATTTTGTTTATAAATAAAAGTAGTTAGAATAGATATAGAATAGAGAGTGCAAATGTTAGAGGGTCAAGTTTTTAATAAAGGTCCAAAAAGAGGACATGTCTGGGGAAAAGAGGACGTATTGACCTAATTTATAATCTATTGCTAATCGATGTATTCTTTTTAAAGTAGCAAGTAGCAACATATTTTCTGCCTCATTCTGTGACAAGAAGCCTCGTCAGATCACAAAAGGAAGCATTTGACTGGTGATGTGGAGTAAAAAGGTTATAAATGTTCTCTTTTGTTGGACAACAGGTTCAGAAATGTGAATACAAGGGAGGTTTAGCTTTTGGCATTTTAATTTAAGCATGTTTAGCTTAGTTAACGGAAGACTACCATGCGGTTCTAGTACATACCGGTTACGTAGGTACCGGTGCCATTTTGGCCTTTGAGGGCCTAGGCTAAAGAAACCACTCGTCCAGCCTGTTCCATTCGGGTTCGGTGGGAGGAGACCATACTAGGTTGAGCTCTTCCACCGGCTTGGAAATGATGCGCAGCAGCTCTTGATCTACGTGACCAGGTTCATAGATCTCACTGCGATAAGAGACAGAGTCATCGCATCGCAGCATCACAGTTTTCTTTCTCGGGCACACCGAAAGAGATGAAGTCACTCACGCTCGGTGGGGGCGGAACTGAGGCAGCCCTCTACGAACACCTTGGCAATTAAATCGGCATTGGCTAGTAAATTTTTTTGTTTACTCGCCAGACTGATATATATATATATATATGGGATGTAACGATTACCGGTTTGACGATAAATCATGATAAAATTCCCCACAGTTAGTATTACCATTTCATCTTTTAATTATCATTAAAACCGTATTAGATTACCGCGATTTGAACAACTCGCGATAAATAAATACT